>NC_056735.1:1596907297-1597207297 GCF_019279795.1 Protopterus annectens | reverse complement strand
AGGTGGTCCGAGCTTCAGGTGTAAGGAATGGTTTGATTCTATAAAGGGAACCAATCTTTTTGTTTATTACTTTTATTGTGTTGTTAATATGAGAATCAAAACTGAGATTGTTGTCAATAGTTATTCCTAATAGTTTTGTAGTAGCATCAGGAGAAATCAGAGTGTTATCAGAGGAAGTAATAGAGAAATTAAGAGAGTTTGATTTGTGGGTAGGTGAGAACAATAGTAACTTTGTTTTCTTGGGGTTGAGGAGTAGGCAACGGTCAGAGAACCAGTGTTCAACAGTGGAAAAAGCTTCTTGGGTAAGTGACAGGAGTTCAGTCTGAGAGGAAGCAGTGCAGATTATAGTGGAATCATCTGCATATTGTATGCAAGTAGTGTTTGGAATAGCTGACTGGAGGTCGTTAATAAATATAGAGAATAGGAGCGGCCAAGGATAGACCCTTGAGGCACACCTATAGCTACAGGAAGGAGGTTAGATAATGAGTTTTTCCAAAGTACTGCCTGCTGACGGTTTTCTAGGTAAGATGTAAACCAGGATAAGGAAGAAGGATGAATTGAAAGAGATTTTAGTATGTGCAGCAGGAGTTTATGATTAACCATGTCGAAAGCTTTTGAAAGATCTATGAAGATAGAAGATGATAGATTATTGTTGTTACGGTTATGGTTGATAGCATTAGTAAAGGAGAGTAATGCTGTAGTGGTACTGTGTGAAGGTCTAAATCCATGTTGACTGTTAGCTAGTAGGTTGTTATGGAGAAGATGATTAAGTAGTTGTTTATGGATACACTTTTCCATGATTTTGGCTATAGGTGATAGCAATGCTATGGGACGAAAATTAGAGAAGTCATTAGAATTGCCCCATTTGTGTAGTGGGATGATGTGAGATATCTTCCAAATGGAAGGGAAATTCCTTCCTTTATAGATCTGTTTATCAGGATTGAGATGGGATAGGCAATGGCTTTAGCTCCTAACTGCAGAAATTCTGCAGGAAGTTTGTCTGCAGAGGGTGTGGTGGGTTTCAGTTTATGGAGTAAGGATAAGATAAATGAGGTAGATACAGGTTGAAGGAGAAGGGGAAGAGAAGTGTGTAAAGTATGTGTGGGTAATTTAGAGATGTCAGGAGGTAGGTGATTTGCTAGAGTTTGTATAGTATTGGTGAAGAAAGAGTTGAAGTCATTAGCTATTTGTTTAGGATTGTTTGGATTAGAGTCCTGGGGATTTGGTGTGAGTGACTGGCCTGGGGATAGAAGATTATTAATACTAGCCCAAAATTTTTTGGGTTCTTTTTGTAGTTTGTTGTAGCTGAAAGTAATAGTTCTTTTGTCTGCAAGGATGGCTTTTTTTGTACTATTTCTAAGTTCTCTGAAATTCTGCTGGTCTGTTAGGTTCTTAGTGGAACACCATTTATTCCAGGATTTATTTCTAAGAGTGATTTTTTGCTTAGTATTGTTAGTTAGCCAGGGTGCTGTTTTAGCTTTGGTTCTAATAGTGCGACTTGGGGCATGGTTATCTAGTATGGATAGGAATGTAGAATTAAAGTATTCAACAGCATCATTAAGTGGAAGGTGTTTCAGTTGGGACCAATTACATTGTCTTAGTTCAGCAAGAAACTGATCAGAGTTGAATTGTTTTTTTGATCGTAGTGTTTTGTAGGTGGTAGGTAAGGCTAGGTTTGATTTGTGCCTAATGATATAAGTTAGTGAGTGGTCACTTAGATCATCTGGAAGGGTGCCTAACTGATAGGTTTGTTGGGGAGTATTAGTAAGAATCCAGTCTAGGATGGTTTCCTTATTGTTGGTTTTATTAGTTCTTGTAGGACTGCTAATGAGTTGTTTAAAGCCATATAGGTTTATGTGGGAGGTGGGGTTAGTACTGTTACAGGAAAACCAATTGATGTTAAAATCGCCTAAGACTAGTGTTTCCTGAGGGAGGTTGGTAGAGAGAAAATTGAGTATAGGTTTGAGAGTGTTGATATTGTTTCCAGGAGGGAGATATGCACATATGATATTTATGGCTTTAGAAGTATTGACTTGGAGTTTGGAGCTAATTATTTCAGCATTATTGTCAAGGTTAAAAGTCAGATTTAAAGTACTAATTTGGAGTTGTGTTTTGTAGAGAATAGCTACTCCTCCCCCTTTTTGGTAGCACGATCATGTCTAATGATATTATAGCCAGGTGGGCTAATTTCATTATCTTTGATTGATGGCTTTAGCCATGTTTCAGTTAAGCATAATATATCAAATTGATGGGTTTCAAGGAGGGCATGGATTTGACTAATTTTGTTACAAATACTGTATATTGAGATGGGCAATAGAGAGAGAATTGTTGGGTATGGAAAGTGAGAGAGATGTAGTTTTATCTAGTACTTTGTGTGTTTTGTTTTATTATGCTGTGGACCTGGATTAGGATGAATGTCTCCATCTAACAGAAGGTGGAGGAGTTTAAGGTATTTTGATTGATGGAGTAAGTAGAAGATGTCTGATATTTTCTTGTGTTTTGGTTTATTTAACTTAAAGTGAGCTATTCTATGGTATTTAGCATGTAGATAGTTGGGTTGTGTGTTAAGGTTGGAGAGTGAAGGAGAGAGAGGTGATATAGAAGTACTGGTGTACTTAGAGGGGAATGAATAAAAAGAGTTCAGTGGGTATTCATAAGAGGTTAGGATGTAAGTAATTATAAGAGAAGATATAAGTGATAGGCTGAAGAGCTGTTTAAGCTGTGGAAATGTGATTGGTATACCCAATTTGTATGAATAGAGGTTAGGAAGGAGTAAGATGTAGTTTAAGGTATGTAGAAAGGTAGTTGTAGAATGAGTAGATAGGGGTGGAGGTTTAGATAATTAGTGGGTGTGGTGTTCAAAGGAGAGATTTGGTTTGTTTAGTGATGTTTGTTGTGTGATTGGTAAGTACAGGATAGGGTGTGTCTAGTAGTAGTATAAAGGTAGGACTACTGGGGCGGGTGGGAATTGGGGGCAGGGTAGGGGAGCGGAGTGAGCCCGCAGGGCGAACGGAGCGGGTAGAGACAAGAGAGAGTGCTGTCGAGGAAGACAATGTGTAAAGCAGGAAATGTTTGCAAGTATGTCAGAGGGTAAGTATGTGGAAGTATGTAATGAGGCTAGAGAGAGAAAAGTAGGGAAGTAAAGAGTTATGTAAAGGTACCCTGGGATTTGGGTGGAAGAGGTGATAGAGTAGGTCAGTGAAAGTAAAACATAGAAGCAGGATTGGGGCAGTAAGGTAATGAAGTTGGTATACAATAATATGTAAGTACCAAGAAAATATATGAATGTAAAGATTTTCTGTGGAGATTATCGATAGGCAAACTGCCTGTTAAGGCTAATATGCCTTCTAAAAAGAAACAAGAAAAGATATGTATTCATTGTGGAGCACTTGAAACAACAGAACATAAGTTCTTAAAATGTTCTAAAGTAAATACGTTTTGGGAAGAAATATGTAAAATAAAATGTTGAAAGGTTTTGAAAAAGTTGAAAACTTAAACATGGACATATTTGAATATGGGTATTATGTAATAGAAACCAAAAAGATGTGAAGAAAATTGCAAAAATAACATTTTATATTTTATGGATATTATGGACTGAGAGACTTAATGAAGTAAATTTCAATGGAAAATGGACAGTAGTGGAAATTCTAAAGAAAATATGTTGTTTTGGAAAAAAGGGTGGGGGTGTGCTTACTAATATAAAATTATGTGATATTTTCTAAAGATGTAAATATATATATATATATATATATATATATATATATATATATATATATATATATATATATATATATATAATATAATATATATTATGTAAATAATGTATATAAGTATTGGTATCTTGCATGGCTTAGTGGTAAATCACTTGGGTTATGGTGTGCAGGGTCCTGGGTTTGGGGGATTGTGGCTGACAAAATTTGCAGATGACTGCAAACTGGGCACCATAATTGACACTCCATCAGACACAGACATCCTCCAGAGAGGTCTCATAGAAATGGATAACTGGTGCTAGAGCCATGGCCTTAAGCTAAATGCCAAAAAATGTATAGTCATACCCTTTGGGAAAAACAAGGTAACCCCTAATTACCACATAGGTGGTAATCCATTAAACACGGAAGAAGTTATCAGGGACCTGGGGACCCAAGTTGACAGTAACCTCTCTTTTGACACTCACATTGCCAAAGTGGTTAGGAAGACCTTCTACATTGCCCACCTGATCATGAAGGGATTCACATCCAGATCAGGAGAGGTCATTGTACCCCTGTACTCTTCACTTATCAGACCAATGATTGAGTACAATGCCCCATTCGGAATGTACCTTACCCGACACCTGCAGCAGTTGGAAAGACCCCAAAAGTTCCTCACCAAAAGGATAAAGGGGCTCAAACATATGTCATACGATGCCCGACTGAAGAAACTCCAGCTCTATTCAGTTGCATACCATCTGCTCAGAGGAGATCTGTGCCTGACATACAAGGCCATGTCCAACCCGGAATTAATGGACATGCTCCACCTCAAAAAATCCAAATCCACCAGAGCCACGAGAGCAAGAGACTTAAACCTCAACACGGATATAAATAGGACGTGCTGGAGGGACAGATTCATCACCCAGAGACTCCCTACACTATGGAACAGAATCCCAGTCCATGTGAGGCAGAGCCCCTCACTGACTCTGTTCAAGAGAAATCTTGACGAGTGGATGGGAGATCATAGGTTTACCCCGGGAATCATCTCTGTGTCACTGCTGGACAGAGGCACAGCAAACTAATGTGTATAGTAGTCTCATCCTAAGGGGTGGTGAAAGCCACACACACTCTGGCTAGTCTTATAAATGCCCTAGGGCAGATAGCCTAGTATGAACCTATGAACTAATAAAGAATCTCTACTCATTTGGTCCACTAGGCGGTTCAGAGGGCTGCTTCTGAAAGTTATTCTTTATGGAGGAGGAAAGCAGGCAGAAGGCTGACAATGGACAGAAGCAGAATGTTGAATTATCGCAAACAGATTCTGTTAGAGAAATGTATTGTTCCAGAGTTGGAGGAGTGATTTCTGGAAACTCCTGTGTTGATGGCAATGACAGATTGGATAAGCCGAATGAAAGTGATAAACTAAGCTGGAGTACTATTGTGAATCATATGCTGGGAGAAGTAATAGAGGAGGTGTTGCAGGATGAATGGGGAAAAGGGAGTTGCATTACCAGAAAATTCTGATGGCAGCTTTGGTGTATGTTTGGCTAGAGATGGCTTTAAAAGCATGTCTCTGTAACAAGGTGCTGTTGTGAGCAGTAAGAAAATTCTTTCATGTGCATAAGTGGAAAACAAAGGCAAGAAATATGCTGTGATTAAAGATAAAAAGCTGGAAAAAAGACAAGGTTTGCTGCAAGGTCAGCAATATCAGAAGAGAAGATTTGTCAGTCAGATTCAACACAAAGAACACTGTCATTATTAACAGGTACAATGTTACGAACTGTATTATTTTACATTTTGGGTTTAAAGCAATAGGCAAAATGGCATTGATATGCTTAGTAACAGAAAGCGTTTATGAGGTTACTTTTGACATTTTTACTTTACTTAAGAAACTTATGAATGGAGAGATGGAGAGGAGAAGAAGAGATCATTGACAACATGGAACGAGAATATTCTGCAGAACTTTGGAATGTAGTTATGGAAGAAAATAAATGTGCAGTTCAGAATTCTGGACGCAGAGGAACTTTAAAGACTTTATTCTGTGTACTACTATACACTGAAGGCATCGAGTTCACCACATCCCCTCTACTTATACTTTTGAATGCAACAGATTGCCTTTTACACATCACACCTCATTACTTACTTTATAATGACTCCCTTTTTTCACAATGTGGTCAACCACCACTTATACCATAATCAATGTATCTCATACCTGTCTTTTCTTCACTACATAAATTCCCTTCATAAAGCACTCAAATTTCTTCTGTGATATTTTTAACAGCTTATAATCTATATTACTTAATGTCAACATCATCCAGTTTCTAATGTTTTCATTTTCCTTTTATAAAAATAAACCTTATTACCGCTTCTCACTTCACACATAACTCCACCACATAACTCATGCACTCAAGTCACTCCACAACAAGTACAAATATGACTCTGTCATTGTCCATGTTGGAGTGAAGGACTTGAGACGTACCTCCCTGGACTACATGAAAAGAGACATGGAAGAGGTCTTGGATCATGTGGCCCAGGCAGGTATGACCCTAGCCCTGAGTAGCACCCTGACTTTGCCCAGAATGATACCACAATATAAGGACAAAATGATTGACTTCAGCAATTGGCTAAGTTCTGGTGTCATTCAAAGGGGATCCAATATCTGTCTGCCTGGGATGACATGATTGACAGACCACGATGCTTTGCCAGAGATGGTCTGCACCTATCGCCCTTGGGATTCAGGTTACTGGCAAAGGCTCTTGCCACCCCATAGTGCCTTTTTTATGCAAAGTTCAAAGGACAAAACCACCACCGTAACAGGTACAAACATGCAAAATCTGAAGGTAATGCTACTCAGTGCTAGAAGTCTAAACATCAAAATGCACTCTTTCGAGGCACTCCTAAAAATGGAGAACATTGATATCTGTGCAGTAACTGAGACCTGGTTCAAGGCTCCAGAGAGCACACCTGCAATACCTGGCTACAACTCTTACCACACTTTTTGGCCACCAAACCAGGATCGAAACACTAATGGTGGAGGAGTGTCCATATTCACCAAGGAAATTCACACCACCAGGTTAGTTGCCCAACACAATGTGTCTGAAATTCTCCAAGTGCAACTAACACTAGGTAATATTGCAATCCAAATTGTAGCTTGCTACAGATCCCCCACCATGCTCCAAGATTCTCACTACACCTTTCTAAACATACTGGAAAATATTAATATACAACCAAACACCCTAATACTGGGTGATTTCAACTACCCTGTGATTAACTGGGAAAACTACTCATGCACCAACACCTTTGCCCAATGGTTCTTGGAATTCATAAATTCCAATGCCCTGGATCAACTAATCCATAATTCCACCAGGGGCTCCAATATCCTAGACCTGGCCATTACCAACATGGGAAATCAATGCTCCACACCTATGGTCACCCCCTCGTTGGTCTAGTCAGACCATAAGCTAATCACCCTTAACATCCACATCCTACCCCCCAGTAAGGAAACCTCCATAAAAAAACTTCTCCAAAGCCAACTTCATGCTACTCAAGTCAGAAGTTACAAACTTCATGACACCCATGCAGATGGGAACTGAAAGTTCAACTGCTGAGTCTTACACTAAGGCACTGTACGAGCACATCCACTCATGCATGAATCGTGCCATCCCAAATAGAATCAAGATGCTCTCCTCCAAAAAAAGGAAGCCAATCTGGCGGTCCCCTGCCATAAACCAACTTTATAACAAAAGGAAGAAACTGTTGCAGAAAAGAGGAAAATCCCAGGATGCAAAAAACTCCCTTACCAGCCTCAGTAAGAAGCTGAGATCCCTCATAAAATCCTCCAAAGCTAGTTACGAAAATAAAATTGCCAAAGATTCCAAAGACAACCACAAGACATTCTATAACTATGTCAAGAATCTAAATGGCAATGCTCAGATCTGCTCTGAGCTACAACAGAATGGCATTAAATATACTGATCCCAATGATATTGCCAATATCCTGGCAGAGCGATTCAGTGCCAACTTCACCTCCCTCTCACCCCTTAAATGGCCCATCTCAGTACTGGAAGATTGACAAATTCCAGTAATAATGACCACACAGGTAAAAAACGCACTCTCCAAAGCTAAGAATACAGCATTCATGGGACCAGATGACATCCCAGGCTGTGTACTACATGAACTACAAAATGAACTGGCACCTCACCTAAGTGTCATGTTTAATCATACCCTCACCTCAGGCTTCATGCCCACTGAGTGGCACACAGCTACAGTTATCCCACTCCACAAGGGGGGATCCACCTTGGATCCTGGGAACTACCACCCAATCAGTCTGATGAGCCTGATCTGCAAGGCCATGAAACGTATTATCATGGAACTTATAAACAAAGACATTGGCAACCTTAAAATACTGGACCCCATGCAGTTTGGGTTCGTGAAGGGCCGATCTTGTCTCCTGAACCTGATTGACTTCTTCAGATCAGTCTCCACAGCCATGGACAAGGGTAAGGCAGCCCACACAGCCTATCTTGACCTCACCAAGGCCTTTGACACCATCCCCTACTCTGGAATCATAGATAAATTTACTATGCTGGGCATTAATCCCTACGTCACTCAATGGGTTGCCAACTGGCTTATTGACAGAACCCACACTGTAAAAGTAGCTGACTCCAAATCCAGCTCCAGACAAGTGACAAGTGGAGTACCTCAGAGTTCAGTCCTGGGACCTCTCTTGTTTGGCATCTACTTCTCTGAAGTACAGGCCAACACTAAGGGACTCTGGCTAACAAAGTTCGGAGATGACTGCAAACTGGGTGCCATTATTGAATCCCCAAATGATGTAGATGCTCTACAAAAGGGCCTTACAGAAACAGATGCTTGGTGCCAGAGCCATGGGCTCAAGCTCAATGCCAAAAAATGTATAGTTATCCCCTTTGGGAAAAAAACATGTACCCGTGAATTACCACATAGGTGGCAGTACACTAAACACCAAAAGTGTGAAAAGAGACTTACGGACACAGGTGGACAGTGGTCTCACCTTCAATAACCACATCACCACAAGAGTCAGGAAATCCTTCTATGTGGCACACCTCATCACTAAGGGCTTTTCATCCAGAAAAAAGGAGGTCATTGTCCCATTGTACTCATCCCTCATTAGACCCATTATAGAATACAATGCCCCATTTGGTATGTACCTCTCAAGACATCTGCAACAACTGGAAAGGCCACAGAAATACCTCACTAAAAGAATCACAGGCCTAAAGCAGATGCCCTATGCTGACCAC
The DNA here is from genome assembly GCF_019279795.1 of Protopterus annectens. Classification (NCBI taxonomy): domain Eukaryota; kingdom Metazoa; phylum Chordata; order Ceratodontiformes; family Protopteridae; genus Protopterus; species Protopterus annectens. Next base: position 1,597,198,333 of record NC_056735.1, on the reverse strand, counting down.
CTTAAAAAACTCCAGCTATACTCTGTTGCATATCATCTACTCTGAGGCAATCTCTGCTTAACATACAAGGCTATGTCAAGCCCAGAGCTGTTGGACATGCTACACTTAAAGAAATCCCAATCCCTCAGAGCCACATGCTCCAGGGATATAAACCTTGTCATCACAATAAACAAAACATGCTGGAGGGATAGGTTCCTGACCCCGAGACTCCCCAAACTCTGGAATAGACTGTCCATACATGTCAAGCAGAGCACCTCTTTGGGCCTCTTCAAAAGGAACATTGATGACTGGATGGGAGAAAGGAAATTCACCCTAGGGATCACATCAGTCACCCTGCTAGACAGGGTCAAGGGAAGTAAATAGTGTGTGAAGAAATAGCCAGGGAATTGTTATGGCTAGGCTTGTATAGGCCCTAGGGCCAATAGCCTAGTACTAACCTATGAACCTATGAACCTATGAACACAACTCTCTTTTTATTATTCTCTGCTCATGTTACATATTCATACCTTCTGCAGGTACATGCATTTATCTTCAGCCATATTTCTATAAAATTTGTGTCCTAGCTTATCTGGTCACAGTACGCTACCCATACTTACTTCTTCTAACACCTCATCCAGCTCACCTCTAGTTACCATTTTACTTTGACTTGCTTTTATTGATACCTCATTAAACATCCAAATCCCCAATGTAATTTTCCACCATTTTCTTATTATAATTTTCTAATACATTAACCAACAATTTTAATCACCTCATCCAGCAGACATGTCATTTTCCATTCTCTACCACGATTTATTTTTATCACAAAATTACATCATTTCCTTTTTTCACCCTTGCAAAAAATTGTGTCTAACATTATTATGCCATTTATTCTTCCCATTTCCCATTTTTTTTGTTTGATTATCGAGGCAGGTTTCCACTAAGACTTTTTTCTTCTGACTTCTATGTGGCACACTTCATCACAAAAGGTTTCTCATCCAGGAAAAAAGAGGTTATTGTTCCCCCTCTATTCATCACTCATTAGACCCATTATAGAGTACAACGCCCCTTTTGGTATGTACCTCACAAGACATCTACAACAACTGATAAGGCCGCAGAAATACCTCACAAAGAGGATTACCAGCCTCAAACAGATGCCCTACGCAGACTGCCTCAAAAAACTCCAGCTTTATTCTGTCACATATCGCCTACTCAGAGGTGATCTCTGCCTAACATACAAAGCTATGTCAAACCCAGAGCTGTTGGACATGCTCCATTTAAAGAAATCCTAATCCCTCCCAGCTACATGCTCTAAGGACCTAAACCTTGTCACCACAATAAACAGAACATGCTGGAGGGATAGATTCCTGTCCCAGAGACTTCCTATACTCTGGAACAAACTACTTCTCTTTATCAAACAAAGCTCCTCATTAGCACTCTTAAAGAAAAATCTTGATGATTGGATGGGAGATCGGAAATTCACCCCGGGGATCATTTCTGTGGCTCTGCTTGACAGGGGCACAGGAAAATAATTTTCTTGGGTGGCAAAAGCCAGGGTACTGTTTGGCTAGGCTTATATAGGCCCTAGGGCCAATAGCCTAGTACCTACCTATGAACCTATGAACCTATAAGATAAAACGTCTTCATAATCCTCCATGCTCTTTAAATACACATTTTTCTCTTCTGTTAGAAATCCCTTTCCATCTTCATATAATATTTTTTTATATATTTCTCCTTGTATGTTATTCAATATTTCTTAAAAGGGTCTCATAGACCAGTGATTCTTCTATAAAACTTTCAGTTCCTCCTTAAGCTCTTCTGTGTTAATAATGTCCTTCATCTGATTCCCCCGAATAACTATCCTTCCATGTAGGATTAGCTTAGTCCTGCATGGAAGCAGCTGTTTAGGAGCAGGATGGCAGCACATCAAGCATATTAATGAAGGCGTGCTGCCTGAGCTCCTAATCTTACACGGAGCATGTAAGAGTGCAGGGGGCATGTGTGAAAGCAGAGCTCTCAAAATATACATGCCCTGCAATGAAGAACAGCAGACAAGTCACAAAAGAATGAGCGAGACTGCTCATAGGTGTACGCATACCCCCAGCAACATCCCCCCACGTGTACAAGAGCAATAGTTAAAACAACAAATATAAAGATGTTTTTCTTTTATGGAACAGATATATGCAAATTAAGCATTACAGAAATAGTGTATTGGGCAGAACATTCACCTTACGAGCAGTCATTCCCGGTTCAAGTCCCACTGCAGTACATTCCATTTTCCATGTCAAATCACTTTATAACCAATATTTTTAGTTGCATAACCTACTAAATAACATATATTTGTGAACTGGAGTACTGCATTAAATGCAGATGTGAGGTTTCTGTGTCATAATGTTACAAAATCCACAGATAATAGATGCGCCCCATACAGTATATGTACATAGGAATCAGAGATACAAATGGAAGGTAAAATGTGTAATGAATGATAACTCCATACAGCTTCCAAATCCCCCACCTTCCCAAGAACCATTAGAAATTACTGTCTAAATTAGTGCAGTGGTAAGTGGGAGTAAACACTAGTAAGCAAGTGTATGCGGGAGTAATTATATGTAAGCACTAGTAAGCGAGTTTATGCCCTTTTGCACGAGGGTAAGCAATGCGCACACAGATTTAGCAATATTGAAGCTACCTCTCTGTAAGCATATTTAACCGGAGTTTAGCATTGCTTACCCTTGCGTAATCCCACTTACAAGTGCTTAAAAGTGCCTTAATCACTCTGTATCCAACAGCCGCTGTTCTGCCCAGCAACAAAATAAACAGCTTTCGCAGGTCTTGAAACCCAGGACCCTATACACTATAGTCACAGTAGTTAACCACTAAGCCATCACAGCAGTGCATAAGATTGAGGTATCACCAAACAAATTCTCACTATAGTAAAATAAAACTGAACATGTGAAAGGAATCTATATACAGTCTTATGTTCTAAAATCTACTACATAACATAAATATGTGAAATGGAGTACTGAAGTAATCCCAGATGTGAGGTGTGATTGTAATAGAGTGCTGAAGTCCCCTGTTAAACACAAGGACCCCATACTGTGTACGTACACATGAATCATGGATACCAGACATATATATATAACATGTAATGAATAATAAATCAATGCCAAAAGGCAAATATAATGCAAAGTAAATATTAAGCAACGCTAAGCATTGCACGGGCCAGCTTAGTAGGTTTAAGGAATGTGTAGACAAGCTAAAGCAATTTGCCCTGTGGTATACCCCTTTAAACAATGCCAACTTTAGGTAAGTAGGTTTGCCTATAGCTTAGCCTTTTCAAAAACTGTCCAATCATGGCAAAGTGCTGGAAATTGGCCATATTTAAACCCAACAGGCAGGAATACATCTCATAACTGGTTGTAGCTTTCCCTTGCAGGCACCGTGTCTGCAATGGAAGAGGGAGTGCACTTTCGGGCACAGTGCTGAGGCATCCAGTAGTCCAGAGTCATGGCAGGACTCCTTGTCAAAGACCATGAGCAGAGACTGCTGCAGAGACAGTACCATTGTTCCCAATATAAAGCAAAAGCCTGTGACTGTGTCGCCTGTGACCTCAGCAGTGCCACTGGCATACCCAAATTGGCGATCAGGTCAGGCATCACTATGCCAACCTAAAGCGTCGAAAGGGGGATCTCTTGGATCAGTGGATCCAAGAGGCTAGAAGGACAGGGGAGGTCCCAGATGTGTGTATCACTCCACTACCTGTTTAACAATTGCCAGCTCATGTATATTATGGATAGGTATGGCTACATATTCCTCTTATGTCCTTCACAGCGGCAAGTGAGTGGGCTGCGAACCAGGAGGCTCATGGATGTTGCTTGGAGAGGTTGTGATGTGAGGCAGGTAAGTAATACTCTTGCATGTACTGTCATAGGAAATAAATCTAAAAGTATTAGTAAGTTAATTGCCTGTATAAAACCTCTGTTGTTTAAGGCAAATACTGCATACACCAGAGAATATGGCAGAAAGATTCTCATATAGGTTGTATGTAAATAAAAGCATAATAGCCTGACAATAAAGCTATAACTGCTGGACTGCATGTGTTTACTCTGGTATCATATGGTAATGTAGATTTGCAATCACATAATAGTACTGTTGTATTAAGCACTGTTACCCACATTGTGCAACATAAATAAAATATATATGAATGTCTGTATATGACTGGTATAATCCCCAGAGGTCATTTAGTAAAACTGAGAGAGACATAGACAGAAAACAGTGAAAAGACAGACAGCAAAATCCAAATAGCAGACGCAACTGAGATGTGAACTGTTGCATTTTTAGCACACACAGCCATGGTTCAAATCCTGGGAGTGGTAGTAGTCTGCATACAGAATCATACCTCACAACTGTACAGATATGTCCAGATTGTCCAGTAAATTGGCTCATATCTGCTGCCTGTCACTCTGTCCCCCTGGGAAATCAGTGGAATGATCCCAGATGTATAGGCTGCAAACAAGAAATACAACTGATTTTCACACATCTATAAGCACAAACCTGTCACTCTAGCAACTCCCCAAACTGTTATGAGAGTAATAAATGAAGTATGTCACATCTACACTCCCATGTTGTTAAACTGTGACCAGAGTGTCTACAGTAACAGAGTGAGATGTAAATGTATAATACTAATGTGAAAAAAAGGGTACTTTGTGTGGCAACATTCAGGTAGTGCTAACAAACATTGCTCCCACAGGTCCGTCAGATATGAACACTGTTCCCAGAAATAAAAGATTGATATCCTGTACTGGTACTGTTTACTGTTTACTTTGATATTGTATGGCATTGTTATTGTTGCAGTTGCTCTGAGTAATAAGGTATCACGCATCACTGTCACCCACACTCTGCTACATAATATAACTGTCTAGGAAATCCTGTATAAGAGTGATGTAAAACAAGGTCAGAATGTAATACCACAGGAGAATTATACACAAAAATCAGATAAGAGATATACAGCAATATCTATATAGCACACACAACTGTGATGGACAGTGTTTTAGTGCTAGCAGAGACAGCCATGGTCTGAATCCTGGGAGTAGAAGTAGGCTGCATACAGAATCATACCTCACAACTGCACAGATATGTCCAGAATGTCCAGTATATTGGTCCATATCTGCTACCTGTCACCCTGTCCCCCTGGGAAATCAGTGGGATGATCCCAGATGTTTAGGCAGCAAACATTGAATACAACTGATTGTCACACATCTATAATTACAAACTTGTCACACTAGCAGCTCCCCAAAATGTTATGAGAGTGATAAGCCAAGTATGTCCCATCTACACTCCCATGTTGTCAAGCTGTGACCAGAGTGTGTACAGTAACAGAGTGAGATGTATGTGCATATTACTAATGTGGATTCTGGTAATTTGCGTGGCAACATTCAGGTAGTGCTAATAAACTTTGCTCCCACAGGTCCATCAGATACAAACATTGTGCCTAGAAATAAAAGATTGATACCCTGTACTGGTACTGTCTATTCTGGTATTGTATGGCATTGTGAGTGTTGCAGGTGGTCTGAATAATAAGGTATCACGCATCACTATCACCCACATTGTGCTGCATAATACAACTCTCTAGGAAATCCTGTATAAGAGTGTTGTAAGTCATTAAAGGTTGAAGAGGGCAGTAGTGTACATATGTTCCGGTTCACCTGCATGTGGTCAAGACATGGCCAGAGTCTGTGCAAAAAGGTATGTGCATAACATCAACCTGGAATCTGGGAGTATGTGTAGAAACAGTTTGTGTCAACAAACCATTCCTCCACAGGTATACCAGGTAAGAGGTGTATACTGCAGGTAAAACCAGTTGATGTATATAGTTGTTGGCAGCCATATCACTGTTCAAACTAAGGCAATAGGGTAGTGTAGTAATACTTGTAAGGTGCAGATAACAGCACTGACTAGGAATGTAATGCAAACTACAGGAATATTCTAGTTGTTAACTGACATCCCCCCCCCCTGCCATTTCTGCAGCAATAAACTATATACCCAACTCAACTGATACGTGATAACTTCACTGTAATGTTGGGACATATGTCCTATTGTTTGATAATTATTTAAATCTGTTTCTATGCATGTGCTATGTTGAACTACTCCAACATTGGTGGTATGGTGCCATCAATGTACCTGCATGCTGTTCTAATTACCACTGTGGTCCCATATATGCATGTCTTCTGTTTGCTATGCAAGTGTTCCATATCTGGTGTCTGGGTTAATGGGAATATCTATGCATGTTGTTATACCTAATCCTGGAATGTGTTGACTATTACTAACCCACAAAAGTTGATAAAGGATAAACATCATAGCACCTATGTGAATGTGGGTTCCAGTGGACTCACCTGTCCCACCTCAGCTGGCCATGGCACTGGGCACCAGCACGTCTGGGGCCCAACCCAGGACCTCTTTGTCCATTGGTCCTGCACCACCTTCGGGTGGAACTGCCTCAGGGATGGGGCTCAACCCCCTGGGAGTGGACGCGAACAGGAACCTGTCACCAGTCGCCAGGTCCAGGTCATGGTGCATAGCAAGCTCAATCAGTAGTTTGGAGATCTGCTACGCCAGCTCGAGGGCTGCATCTAGTGACTAGAGGGCCTGCCTGGCTCTCCGACTCAGCCCCCAGCACAGCCACCTTTGAGGTTGTGAAAGTGCAGTGGTGACTGCCCATGGTTAGGGACCTCAGTCCCACTGTTTCCACTAGGGGGCTCATGGGCATCTGATGTCCCAACACCTCACCCCAGCAAGGTGTTTACCCCCATGTGTCATATGCCACCCCTGTATGAGTCTTGTTTGTCTTGTCTGCTAACCTACTCAACCTACCTCCCCAAATATACCTACTATCCCTCCCCAACATCCCACTCTCACCTGAAAAAAAAAAGGGCAATCTGTTCCCAAAAAATATATATCGCCCCATATATAGCTGTCCATTCCACACACATGTCCACTGGACACATCTTATCTGGTCTAATTGGCATTACAACATATTATTGTTGTCCTCACCCCTCTCTCAGGAGTTTGAGTGTCCAAATCTACATCCAAATTCAGTGTATATGCACAGCTGTTGCTCTAGAAGAAATGGGGAGCTATGGACCATCCCTACACCCTTCCTGCACATCCCTAGCTATTTTCCCTACTGTCTTTCCCTCTTTGTGCCCCTTTGTTACCACTTTCCTATCAACCCTTTTTTCCTTTTCTTTTAAAGAAATTAGCATAGGGGTAAGCAGGAGGAAGCACTTTTAAGCAGCTGTAAGTGGGTTTAAGCTTGTTTGTGCGGGGGTAAGCAATGCCTACATAGGTTAAGCAATTGAGAAGCTAAATCAGTGTAAGAAACTGTAACTGGAAGTTAGCAGTGCTTACCTTTGGGCAAACCCACGCAAACCTGCTTACAACTGGTTAAAAGTGCCTCAATCACTCTTTATCCAATGGCCCTTGTTCTGCTAGCAACAAAATAAACAGCCTTTGCAAGGGTCAAACCCAGGATCCTGCAAACCATAGCCAAAATGATTTACCACTAAGCCATGTCAGATACAGATAACCCAGATGTTTTCACAAACATACCATCCAGCACAGTCATTCAACAGTACAGGGAATGTATTTAAGCATGCAGATGTATGTGTGTGTGTATACATACATATATATATATATATATATATATATATATATATATATATATATATATATATATATATATATATATATATATATATATATATATATATATATATATATATATATATACACACACACACACACACACACACACACACACATATATGCATACATCTATAGATATATATGTCTACATCTATATGTATATATATATATATATATATATATATATATATATATATATATATATATATATATATATACAGCAATATATATATATATATATATATATATATATATATATATGCCTATGCCTACAGTTGCCACCTTACCGACTGGACACTGTATGAGCCACCCATACAAATGACAATTGTTGCCTGCAACATATACTCACAGAGAGGTCAAAGGATATAACACCACAAACAGGTTTGCATATATGGGACATCTTTATTTATGTACTATTACAATTGTATATGCCATGTCATATAGCTGTTTTGACTCTGACATACATATAAGCAGAGTAATGCAACTGTGAAGCAGTTATATTAATACAGTAGTCTGGAAAGGTTTGCATAAGTTGCTGTCCAGGCCGAGGCCTTCTAGTAATACCATAGTAAAGTCAGACTGGGCCACAGGATAACAATCAATCAACAGTAAGTATTGCAGATGTATAGCCAAGCAGCCTCTATCTACACTCTGTACAAAATCCCTAGGGGGTAAAGACCTCAGCTGACACAATGGGATGTATCTGTTACATAACAAGGCATAACTGTCACCATCACAATCACACCGACAAACAGAGCAGTCTGTCTGGCAGGAAGCAGTAGGCCTGCATTTATTCAAGGTGAGTTGCATGGTAATGTACATCCAGATACCTTAAGGCAGCTTACCCCTGATACCCCCACAGATTGTAACAGCCTAGGTTAGTTATGGTGCATTCCCCCCATAGACTGAATAATACAGGGCCATATACCACTGTTGCATATACTGGTGTCTGGAGTGTATAATGGTACACATGTATTATGTAGATGAAGCCCACACATATATGGACCCAACCCTACAATACGTGTGGGGGTCACAAAAGCAGTGGACAGATGGCAGGAACGGGAGCATGACATACTCACAGCCCACTACATAACCCCTGACAGCATGTCATGTACAAATCTGGTATGTAGGTGGAGAACAGTGGCTGGAACACAGGCCCATATGTGAAATACTGTTGGCATACACTAAGCAAGTTCCTGGTGTTACAGGATAGTCTGCAACATACCCTTAGTCAGGAATATGAAGTTAGACACAGAAATGGATATAGCCATGTACTGAGAGCACTCAACACACACACACTGACAGTGATATATCTGACACAAGACCTGTGTGGTGGACAGACAAAACATAATAGGCACACCTCTGGCCATCAAGTGGATAGGCCCACAGTTGAGAGCTATGCAGACAAACTGCATTCCAAGTCAAACTAGTATGTACACACAAACCCTGTAACACTGGTGCTATACAATGCACATAACAACACTACTCACAATCTGTCTGCAGTTCTGGAACCTCCTAGAAATATGTAGCTGGCCTGAGTTTGCAAGTTCTCTTGTAAGAGGTATTGCTACCTGCTGTCTGTAACACTACTGCCCACACACAGGAAGGATGCCCACCGTACAGGAAAGGTAAAGGGACCATGCCCACATGATGCAGAGATTTATAGTAGTGGGTTGCCATGACAGTGGTAATTGGAAGTACTACACAGCATGCTGCGTGCAGGTAGCAAGTGGAGGAAAGTGATTGCTGCAGAGGCCATCACCTGATCATGTGCATCACATACAAAATTCATGCTGCAATCTGTTTAAAGCAGCTCAATCCATTTACTGGAGAGAGACTAAGATAGAGAGAGAGAGAGAGAGAGAGAGAGAGTGAAAGGCAAAAAAAAAAAATCCATCCAGCAAACTATCCAGAAGAGAGATCATTCCCACAGCAGTTATGTGAAGTATATATGCATGTAATTGACTGTAGTACTTGTTCCATAATAATGGGATAGATGATGTGGAATGATTTATATGTGCTCAGGTGTTGTTGTTCTAATGATGTTCAGCTGAACAACTACTAAGGACAATAGAGTCTTTCCCTGTGGGTAGTGTGCCATACCGATCAACTATGCAGAACAGCACTGACTGATAAGATGCAAGCCATCATAGTGTGTGTTGTGTAATGGGAAGCATGTATATTACTGTGGCCAATAGCTGGTAGTAGAAGTAATGCCATAATGATGGACACGTGAGTTCCACAGACCATCTCTTGCAGGATACTCAGGTTAACCTGTATTGTAGCATGCTGGAATGCCATAGGTGTGTAATAGGGTTACCTGCAATCTGGCCCTACATATACCCCCCTAATGTCAGGCTGTGTCCATATGTCGCACCTGTCTGTGTTGTAGCAAGGCAGAACAGTGGAGCTGTGCAGGATGGTGTTGTGAGATTGTGGACCTGATGTCTGAATGTACCCCATATATATCTATGTAGACCCATACATACATATATATATATATATATATATATATATATATATATATATATATATATACACACACACACACACACACACACACACACACACACACACACACACACACACACACATACACACACACACACACACACACACACACACACACACACACACACACACATATATATAAATACGTATATATATATATATATATATATATAGAGAGAGAGAGAGAGAGATTATATATATAGAGTGCACAGAATATCAACTAGTCATTATTCCTACAGTTGCCACCTTTTCTCATGGCCTGAGTCTGATTCTTTCCAAGAAATGAGAATTATTGCATTAAAACATATACCCACACTCAATGCAAAGGACATAACACTACACCTTTTGCATAAATATAAATGTTTATTTGTGTACCATTTAAGTTGTTTATGCCATTTCTTATAGCATTTAGGTGTTTAAAATACAAAATGACTGATTAATCCAACTATCAAAGACAGCAAATGATACAGTAATCCACGAAAAATAAGATACTCTGCTGTTTTGGCCAAAGCCTTCAAATAGTACAACAGTAAAAAACATATGTGGCTTGAAGGCAAGAATCAATCAACATTTAATTAGAGATTCAGTTCAAAAGCCTCCAATTACACTCTGCAGTTAACCCCCTAGGGGGAAATGTATCAATTGTTACAATGTATATGGATCCTTTACATAAAAATGCTTAACATCAAACTGTACTATCACACTGACAAACATAACTCTGTGCAAAACAGTATGCTTTAACTCCCCATGGTGAAATGTATGAAAATGTACAGCCATATACCTTTATGTTTCTTATTAGCAATATCCCTCACATGTTCTAACAGCCTAGGTTAAAAGCATTTAGTACCCCTCCCCCATAAATGTCTTACAAGGGCATATAACAGTGTTCTCTATACACTGACCACTTGACTGTACATGGTCACACATGTTGCCCAGCTGTACTCCTCACATATATGGCCCATACCCCACAACATGTGGGGGAGACAACATCACTGGAATGATAGCAGGAATGTCAGTACTAAATAATGACAGACCATACCTATCAACCTCTTACTGCATGACATCTGGACAAAGCCTGGTATATACGTGGAGGACAGAGGCCAAAACACAGGGCCATATTTGAAATATTCCTGTTATACGCTGTGAAATCAGCTGGTGTTACAGGATTGGTTGCAACATGCCCTTTCTGAGGAATATGACGTCAGAAACACAAATGGATGTTTCCATGTATTGATGGAAATCAACAGAGAGAATGCCATGGATTTGTCAAGGACAACACCTGTTTGGGGAACAGAAAAAACATAACAGCAAACCTCTGACCATCATGTGGATAGCCCCACAGTTGAGAACTATGCAGACAGACTGCATTCCATGCAAAACTAGCATGTAAACACAAACCCTGTAAAACTAGCAGTATTCAAAGGATATAACAGTAATACTCACACTGTCTCTAGGTCTGGAACCTTATACAAACATGTAGTTGGCCTGTGTCCACAAGTCTTGTAAGAGGGATTCCTACCTGCTGTCTGTAACACTGCTGCCCCCACACATGAAGGATATCTTCCATACAGGCAAGGTAAAGGGACAACACACACATGATGTAGTCATTTATAGTAGTGGGTTGCTATGACATTGGCTATTGGAAGAACTGCACAGCTGCCTGCATGCAATTAGCAAGTGGGGAACACCAATTGGTGCAGAGGCCATCACCTGATCATTAGTATCACCTACAAAAGTCATGATGCAACCTGGAGTGGAGAGAGAGAGAGAGAGAGAGAGAGAGGTAGGGAGATAGAGAAAGAAAAAAAGAAAAGGCAAAAATAATACTAAAAAACAAACATAATACTAAAAAAATAACCAAACCAAACAAGGAAGATATTAACTGTAACACAGACGAGAGCATAATAAAACAGGTATGTGAAACATGTAAGCGTGTAATTGAATGTAGTACTTGGTCTGTAGTAATGGGATAGATGATTCTGAAAGACTTATATGTGCCATCAAAACTTGCTGTAATTATGTCCTGCTGAACAACTGCTATGGACATAGCATCTGGCTCTGTCTGGAGTGGGCCATACCTGTCAATTGTGCAGATCTTCACAGAATGTCAAGATTTACCCATCATAGTGTTTGGTCTGTTCCTCATAACATCTATATTAGTCTGGCAAATGGCTGGAGATGGAAGTCATGAAGTAATGACAGACACATGAGTTTCAGACCTCACCACCTTCAGAACAGTCATGGTAATGCAAAATGTATTATGTTACAAACTCTATCGGTTTGTAACAGTCATATTTAATATCTGTCCCTATATATCCCCCTAATACTAGGCTTTGTCAACATGTAATGCTCTAAGAGGTGGATAGGCTGGGTCACAGCTGAGGAGCCTGACTCACCCTGGGAAAGGACAGCTCACGAATGGCAACTACTAGAGTGTCTGTCAAATAGTTGTGACTGTGCTACTGCTAAGCCAATTAATGGGATGTTGCCCATATCCATATGTTACCTGTGAATATGAGTAGTATACATGTTTGTATTGTGAATCTAGTATACCTATATAGGGCATGTGCATAGTAAAGTACTGTTGCAGATGTGTGTGTTAAACGTTATGTGATATATTGAATTAATAACATTCAACTGTACAGTGTTCTGCTGGACAATATTCACAGTTGTGACTGATATCTATAATCACATACACATATACTTGTGTTATGTCAGCTATATTACTACGTTATCAATATTGATTTCCCTGTTGTCACCCATTGATGTGGACCATTGCCCAGAAGTCCTGGTATAACAGGTTGAGATGTATGATTGAGCTGCAAGACTGTAAATACAGTGTGCCATACTGACATAAAACACAAATGTATACCAGGAATCCCCTGAGCATGTGTATGTATATGTATGGTCAGCTGAAAGGCACAAAAGTAATAACATGGGTCACAAGCAGTCCGGAAAATAGGTTGTGCATTTTGCACATGTGTATAATATTAGTGTCAGTGTCACTGCATACAACAAAATAAAATGTGTACAGTTACTGATTGTTGCATTGCCATGACACTGATATGGGTATTACAGTAGGCATGATTATCAGGTACTAATAAGAGAAGTGTACAACTGTGTTATGACCCACTGTCCATGCCTACCACTAACAGCTATATCAACACCCATATACATTGGATATCCAAAGTGTACACACCCCTGTTGGATTGCCAGGTTTGAGTGCTGTATGCCAATGAGACCACAGAAAGTCATTTCAAAATGTTTCAAACCTCAAATGTGACCCATAACCTGTACAATTCTATTGAAAAAAAAACAAAGCTGTGTCATTGAAGGTGAGCAACCATTGCCAAGTGAAGATGTGACATGATGTTAGAGTGCAAACCAAGACAAATGGATGCTGTAATCATTTCAGCAGGTGTTTACACAACATATCAGTTTAACTGTGTCAACACACATTCAGCTGGCTTACTGTACTGAATATTATTTCCCAAATGTTTTCACAGGACAGATTGTCATGTTTTCTAATGCATGGAGCAGGCTATAGGTCACATTACAGGTGGGGATTGTGTTGACATGAGCTTTTGTGGGGACATGTTTCAATTGCACAACTACCAGGCATTGGAACAGGGGTGTGTACACTTTATATACACTGTAGCTATATGGGATCAGCAGTAACTGACCTGTACAAACAACCTCCACCAATGATAGAGTAATCGCCATTGGTGGGCAGCAGCAATACCAAAGCACATAACAGGTTGCTATAGTGGCTGTACAGGGGCACATAGGTGAAGACCACAACTTGGAAGCAAGTCCACCTCTATCTGGGCAAGCATGCAGGTTCACAGGTGACTTCCTGTAAGGCTGACTATGACTATAAATGAGACATATCCACACCACCAAGCCCAATTGAAACAATGTCTCCACATATGTATTCAGTCTCAGAGGCAGTAACACAATTCAACCTGTACTGGGGGTAAAGCACACCTCATACACACATGCCATGGATACAGGCAACCTGCATCAGACAGGTTAGGTGGGAACAGTGCCACCCTGTCCACAACATTTGTGCAGGAGGGTATGCACATCCACCACACTCCTGCCCACATCAATGGTGAGGATGTACATAATGCCCACTGATGGCAATAACAGCAAGTCTCCTTGGGGAATGAGAACATCACAGTCTGCCTCCTACATGAACTAAGCCATGTGCTTACAGCTCCATCACACACTATAGTCAAACACAGACTTGCCACCATCCACATGGAAGATGGCCACTGTCATCCCTCTACACAGAAATGAATGGAGAATAGTGGATTATGCCATTAAGTGTCCAGCATTGTGGGAACTAGACAGGTCAGGGCCAGGGGTGTAATGTAAGATGCCAAAGCCATGACAGCTTACAGTGTTATGGTATAGACTTGATTATTTGCAAGTAATATCAACTGTTGTGCAAGTGGACAACCATATGAGGTCCTGTGACATTTTTTCCTGTTTATGTCTTCCAGGTATTATGCAATGTCCATGGCTCCCAGCATTTACCAACATAGAGAATGAGACCATCACACAATATGTCATACATCATCACAGTATCCTATTCAGCCGCAGAGCCCAGGATCTGCAGGAGAGAACCGCCTTGTGGAACGAGCTTGTCCACAGGGTAAACGATGTCAGCCTGCACAGCTGAAATTATGAGCAGGTGCAGCATTGTTGTACTGACCTCATCAGGCACGCCCATCAGCTTGCTGCTGCCATTGCGAAGGACTGGCTAGCCAAAGGTGGGGGTCAGGCCATCTATCCCCCACTGACACATGCTGAGGAGCTCCTCACTGGCCTTGGGGCACCTGCCTACCAGATAAGTCATCAAGCTGAAGACAGCATTGTGGAGGAGGGTGCCACCCATGCAATGGACGAGGACTGTGCAGATAAGGCCCCAATGCACAGTACTAGAACACCATTGCTTATCAATTTTTATCTGTAAAGTATCTACATGCATATGTCAGATAAGATAGTCTGTTGCTGGAGTGTAGTAATGCACAGATGTGCATAATCCTGATAATTGGGGTTTGTATTGGTGATGTACTGAAATGCTGCTTCCACCCTGTGCCAATGCCACAGGTGTGGCTACTGACATTACTTCTCTCACACAACTATTTGGGTCCCTCTGGTATACAACTGGGACAGCAGCCTGCAGCTTGTGAGTATGGAGTTGTTTCATTCAGTTTTGCCAATACAGTGGCCATGTTAAGGCCATGCTATCTGCCATGCACACATTTAACACACCTACCCATAATGCATGCTGTATATGTTCATTTTTGTTGGTGTTAACTGTACTGAATCACAGTGGTTACCATGGTGGCATATCTGAAGGGTATGTAAGATTCCTGCAGTATACCTCACAACCTGTCAGTGCAAGATGTGTGGACAGACATAAACAAAATGGTGGGACAAATGGCCTACAGTAGGGACATGTATGAAACATTACCCTAATACAGTGGATACAACAGTGTATACAGCACTATTACAATGGCAACTGTTCCTGATATATACAACAACAGACTACAATAACACATTCCACACCTTTTGCAACCTGTAATGTGATCCTGACATGAGCAATGAATGTGTAATATGGAATCCTATGTTAAGATAACAAATATGGGTAATACAAACCTTAAAAAACACTGGAAGCATATGTGTGCAAATACTCTAAATAACATATTGTGGAGGCAGCTTGTGATGTACTGACATCATACACTCTTCTTGGGTGCACACCTGCCATCAAGTACAGGACCTCAATGTCACACTAAGCAATGGTCTGCTGTCCAATAAGTATGTCCATGACATATGCCCAGTCACGTGCAAGTGAGTCAGCCATGGCTTGCACATATCTTACAAACTATGAAATGGATCCCATATCCGAAAGGTAGCAGTCAGGAGTGGGAATAGTAACCTTACCTTACCATTGCATATATCATGCAAGCAGTGCATACAGTCATCTATGGGTGTATGAAATATGGGACAAGAGTGATGTAGAAAATAAACAGATGCCCATCCAAAACAGATGACAAAACATTGTTGCAAAATGGTCATGTAGGCTGCCCAGAGACATGCAGCAACACTGAGGGAGTTGCAGGAATGTCTACCAAGTACTGCCTGTTCAGTACTTGTGTCGACATTCGCCTGGATTCTGCATAAGTGTGGCCTATGAGTTATGGTAATCAGATGGAAGATTTGTCCCACATGAAACATCATGCAGGGGTCTGTACAGGTAGCGTAAGCATAACATCAAGTCTCCCAGAGGCATGTGTTGCAATGTGTAATGGTGTCATGAGACCAAGGCTCAAACCCACAGACAGTATTCATAAAGATACATGTGGTGCACAAGCAACACTTCACTCCACCTCAGAGCCACCATCCCCAACTTTTAGCTTGCTAGTACCAGTGTACAGATTTAGGGTTGCTGTTCAGTAGCTGGAACTAGGCCAGTAGACATGGTGTTTGGAATTTGGAACACTGCAAAATAACACTCATGTGTGGCCCATAGTTGCCAGGCATCTGCAATAAGGCTGAGGATGGGGAGTGGTGTCAGCTTGAAATACAACAGTGAACTGAAGCATACATCCAAAGCTAGTTGAGAATGGCTGTATCTGAACACAGTCAAGGTTATGAATTCTGCCAGACATAACACAGACTCTACAGCAATAGTGAAGCCACTGTGTGACCTCCAAGGGCTGTGCACATGAGCTGACCTTGCAATCTGGCAAAGTTGGGGGGAACTTTGTAAGGCAGACAGACCAAATAATGCCAATTAAAGATGGGCCATCCTAGTAAACCCCTTCCAGGAATAGTGATTGCTGTAGTTCATTTAACAGGTGCTTCAACAAACCATTGTGTTAAGGGTGTGCACACTTATGCAACCCACATATTGTACGCATCTCATTCAGCATCTCCATGACTAACACATATGTTTGATACTGCATTATCAAACAACCAGTAGCATTCCGTATACCACTAAACAAACAACAAAGGAAAGAGAATGCCAAATCCACGTGCTCTTGAGATTCCAATTACACCTAACATAACCAGTAGCTGACAAGTGTAATGCTACTGAAATAAAAACATATCAACCACTCTAATATCGTTAAAACTTCAGTTTAATGGCAAACTTGGTTAAGCGCTTTCACCCACTGCAATAGGGGCTTCATCAGAGCAGCACTGAAAAAAACTGTTACAATTTAAATAAATGTTTTGGCGCCAGTGATACAAACATTTAAAGCAACATATACTCATTAAAAAATGTTCTTAAACTCATCCTATAAATTCCAATACAATAAAATACTGTATTTACAAAAATCATTATTAAAAAAACTGTTATACAATTCATAAGTTAAAAAAAATGCTTCTCTAGTATTTAATACATAATAGGTGTTAAAGTTGTGGCCTCAATTAATCACGCATATTCTGTTAAGCTGTATTGAACCGTAAACGTGAGGTGTCTATGCAATAACCAAAAGGGATTTAATGGTGACATAATCGTTAAGCCCTGGAGGTGTAAAGGCATCGGTATACAATCGCCGCCATATTTCTTTATAAGATAACATACCTTTGTAATTTCCCTCTCTAGGATCTATCTGAATACGATCCAGTATGGCAAATTTAAAATTGTGCCTGTCACCATACTTGTTTACGTGCCTGTACAAAGCATTATTTATGTCCTTCATCCTAATGCTGTACAAATGTGCATAGATATGTTTCTCTCTGTCTTTCCTATGTAAAATCCTGGGCAGGCTACACATTTGGTTCAATACAGCTTAACAGAATAAGCGTGATTAGTTGAGGCCGAGTTTCTTTTAGTGCTGTTCTGATGAAGCCCCTATTGCAGCGTGTGTAAGCGCTTAACCAAGTTTGACATTAAACTGAAGTTTTAACGATATTAGAGTGGTTGATATTTTTTATTTCAGTAGTATTACACTTGTCAGCTACTGGTTTTGTTAGGTGTAATTGACATCTCAAGAGCCCATGGATTTGGCATTCTCTGTCTTTCATTGTTTGATACTGCATTGGATTGCACAGGTCATATGTCACATATCAGGTGTGTGAATGTTAACAAATGCATTATTGTGGTCCCATTGCTTATCTTAGAAGAGGCTGGCATGTCAACAAGGGTATGTACACTCCTCATATCTACATTAAGCTTTGAAGGTTGTTGGTGTAACCCACTTTTATTGCACATACATGCACTGCTGATGATGAGATCTGCAAATCAAAGGTCAGGCATTAATTATTGACAACAGTCCACATATCATCCCAGTTATGTGTCAGACAAACACATAGGGGCTGTGAGCAGCAGAGCAAACATAACTTCCAGACATCTACACTTTCAGTAATGATCTGTACACTTGTGAAGTATGGTGCACAGTACATGTCAGTGTGCTGTACAGGTGCACAGCAATAATGTGTACATGGGTGCAGTGTATTCCAGGGGCAGGGGCATCATCTACTAACACAATTCATGCATCACAGAGATGTATAATGTTGGTGAAAATGATTGTGAATGGCTGCAGTGCATGCTGTTGAGTGCCATATATCATACATGTCAGCTGCTTGGTAATGAGAGGTCTGTGTAATATGTTTGTGTCATCTCACCTGTAAGTGTGTGTGTGTGTGTGTGTGTGTGTGTGTGTGTGTGTGTGTGTGTGTGTGTGTGTGTGTGTGTGTGTGTGCATTTGTGTAGAAGTAAACCATAATGTACAGGTCTTAATTTACATTTCTTGTCTGCCCCTCACAGGTGGCAAGGTTGGTCAGGGTCCCTCCTGCAGGCAAAGTGATGTTAGTGTCCATACAGACTCTGACAATGATGATATGCATAGTGAGGTACAGGCAGGGTTGTCAGGGGCTGAATCTGTGCCATTGGTTGCCATCCCACTTTTATCCACCCCATCCCAGCACACAGTCACAATATCCACACATACCCCATCACCAGTGGTCATAGATGAGGGACAGTTGGCAGGTGGTGGTATAGGGAAGGAAAGTCTGGTGACTATGGCAAGTGTGTCTGTACACAGCAGCCATATCCAGATGACCTGCAGGGCCCCCACACAGGTGGATGTACAGGGGTGCTCATAGGAGTGCTGCTGGCCATCATGACCTTGGCAGAAGTGCCACAGCAGGTGTCACCAGATGCATGTTTCTGGCCATCATGAAGGCACAGGCACATATGGAATGTTACACCAGAGATAGTCTGAGGCTCCAGAGGGCTACTATTCCTGCTGTATGTGACTACATCTATGATCATGCAGATGCCCACTGTTATTTTGTAGAGGTCATGGATAGATGGTCAGGTGAGATGGTGGGAATCCTCAACCATGTGGTGTCTGTGGTTGAGCATGTGGCAGGAGCAGGGCATCGTCCACATGGATGTAGGTCAGCAACACCAACAGGTGGAGGTCTATATGGGCATGCAACATATCACCGCCGCTCCCGTAGTGGCAGTACCAGCACCAGTACTGCAGGGAGGGTGCTGTCCACACCATGATGCAGCAGGCCATGTGCCTGTAGTCCTCACTGGGCTCAACAGGGATGCAGATCCAGTGGACAATTGTCATCATCAGGGGGAGTACCATATCTCAGCTTCTGCCTGGTGGTGCCTGTGCAACCCCTGGCAGGCTCAGCTCCCGTGTCCATGTCCGGTCATGGTGAACTGTACACTCTGCCATTTACTGTCCAACATACCCCTGCATAGGGCAGCCACATGGCAGAACTGTGTGCATACATACAAACACACAACACCAACAAAGCTAGGGCTCTTCCATACCTACACACACCACTTCTGCAGAGGCCATATAATAAAGAAGTCCTTAACCCACACACATAATGTCAACCAAACAGCTCAGCTTACACCTCTGGCAAACCCACACCACACCTTGTGCATATGATAATACCTGTGCTACATCCCTGTCATCCATACCATCGATGCAGGGGCATGCTAATATGGTTCTGATGCACATGGTGAATGTACAAAGTTTAGCAATGTAATGTTTAACGTCTTGTCAGATGGAATGTTTAATGCTTGCATGTCAGGGTGTGTAGCTGTCCAGCCATGATGCATTATAGCTGTTTTTAACACTGACTGATTGTGGTCTCCACAATATATTCTGTTTATGTTCTAGGTGTCTGTGTGTCAGGAGGTTGTTGGTCTGCTGTCCTTTCCTACAAGGGTTGTGGCACTGTGGTGACACATTGACTATGTTATATCCTGGGTACGGATGAACACAAGTAGTAGGTCTGAATAACAGTTACTGCATGTGCCATATGGCTGATAGGTCTGTGGGATGTATACAGGCAAATGCATGGTGGCTAATGTAAGCAGCTCTTCTACAGTGGACAATGGTAAGTGTACTGGATGGCACACACCAAATGTCTGTGAATAACACACACACAGAGGCTTTTGTGTTGCTACAATACACAGAGAATACTGTTCACATGGATGTACTTCATTTTACAGAAAACTCATTTTGGCCTATGTAATTCCACCAAGACCAAATTGCCAAAACTTCACATCGGTAAATAATCAGTCTGCCAGATTTAATGTCATTGAAAATTGTACTGGCAGGGTATATGTCCCCTTCCCCAATGTAGTGAAATCCTAGAATTGGTAAACATAGGTGTGCTGGTGTGGGGGGCACAGCCCCCCTCTTTGGAGGGTTTGGGATGGTGTAGAATCACACATAGTGTGATTAACAACTACTTCACCTCTTAAAATAAACTGTACAATATAACAGTACACTAAGTGGGGGGATGCGCACAACAATAATCCCCATGTGTGTGGCTGTGCCCACAACAACCACACCCAACCATATATACCAAATCCAGTATTGCTGTACAGCTGTACAGTGGGGAAGAGGCCATTTGCACATCCACTACTAGTTTCAATGGAATGAATTTCCACAAGATGATTGCTTTGAAATGTTACGTTTTGCCAGTTAGTTCTCTGTCAAATGATCTCCTGGGAAATATATTTTCAACAAACTGAAGTAGATCCCTTCACATACACACACACTTACTCGGCAACACTGAGAGTAGAACCCCCAATCTAGGTACTTATTGCTATTAATGTGTTTGGCCTTAATTGCACACACCACAGAGCTTGCAGGGTGAGGTGTGTCCTGAGCTTCCTGTAAAGTGAACGTCACCAAGCCTTGTACAGTATGGTAATGGGGGATGTACTGGCTGTTAATGGACAATACATAGTATAACATACTTTCATATACACATTGACAAACACATACAGTCATAGATACATTTGACAGACCTGGGCTTAGCAGTGCTGACTACCTCGTCAGTGAGTTCATACTGTTATAGAGTTTTTGCATGCATCACATGCATCAGTACGCTGGATATTTTCATCAGTTACCTGTATGGTTAATGGTGACAGCAGTCCTCGTACAGCGGACTTTGGGACATGTACTGGGGGCACCATAGTGTAAAGACAGTATACCCAGCACCACCACCCCGCATTGGATATTGTACTCACTGAAACCCATGTTAATGCTCTGACATACCCACAACCACACATTTACCAGGGCTGCAATACAAACCCTTGTGTATCTAATTATTGCTACTTAAGGGATATGCATTTATTGCACACGCCACAAGGATAGTAGGGTGAGGGTTTTGTCATGGCTCTCCTAATGTCAGCAACATCACCATCCCTTATAATGTATGGCAAGGTTTAGTGTGTTTGGAGAATGTGGCCTCATAATGCTGTCCCTACAATTCTGCACACTCACACACAATTGCACACACACACACACACACACACACACACACACACACACACACACACACACACACACACACACACACACACACTCACATTTGGCAGGACTTAGAGATGATAACCCATGCCTATCTACCCATTTGTAGAATAGTATTATGCTGGTACTGCAAGCTACAGGTAGCCCATAGGCTGAAGAGTGTCACAAGGTACATTTAATGTGAATTACAGCAGCAGCCCTTTCTAGGTATAGCAATGGGTGGTGTAGTGGGTGAAAAGGCCTTCAGAGTATTTTCAACTACAGGTTTACAAACACTATTATACTCAGTAGTGCACACAGACACATTTGTCAGTACTGACATCCATAGGTACAGGTGTTCCTAGGTGTGTACCAGGCTAATGTCCATGAAAAGATGAGAAAAGTAGTGCATGTGAGTACACTTGTATCATGCCACCTGATGTTTGTCAGCAGGCCATCTATCAAGTAATGCCACTTGAGTGATCCCCAAGGTGACAGTTACATTCAACATCTACTCATCTGGTTTTCTCTTGAAGAGAGCCAGTGAGGTGCTCCAATTGACATGTATGTAACATATATTGCATAACATGGCCAGTGTCTGGATTAGGGACTTGTACCTAAACATGTTTTATTGACTGTGGTTGACTGGTTGAGGTATCCATGCCATGTGGTGCATACAGAGTAGGGTTTCCTAGCTGTGGCATTCATAACACAGCTGCGGAGACATGTCAGTGTCAGTCAATCAGAGATTGTCTGTAAGCAGCCAAGATGAATACCTAAAATATGCACATCTGTACAGAGGACAGACAGAAAGTAGATAGCCAACAGGTTATGCATAGGATGAATATTTTGAAAGATAGATGTCTGAAACTGATAGGTATGCTATTACTGCATGACAGCAGTCCTCAATGACATGTCCTAAAATCATAGTAGTCTACAGGTAATATCAACATATCAGATCAATATCCAATAGGAGATACATAAAAGCAAACAGCTCAAACACCAAGAACACAATAGTCAGTACTCTGACCCCAGCTTTGCATGCAGGCGTGTATGGTTCCAGTTCTACAATCTGCAATCAACTCTTACTTGGAAAAGCACTGTTAAAAGTAGTAATGTAATGATACAATACATGCAAATGTGACTGCATATAACCTGGGATACTACCCAAGTATGAAAACATACTAAGAGAAAAGATTGTGGTACTACCCATGTAAACTCAGGTAACCCATACAGTATACTCACACCCCTTGCTACTGTAATGACAGCACATAGACGCATGTTATGTACATGGAATTCAATACACTTATTAAAAATGTTGTTAATCTGCTATTTGATCAGACTGGAATGTGATCACTGGTTACCAGGGCTGGGCTATACATAGCAGGTTTAAGGACTGATTAAATGTAATTGCTAAGCAGATTTGTGCACTGGTAAGTGAAGCCTACATGGTGTAAGCACGTATTCATTTAATCGTACATTAGCACCGCTTGTCATTGCGCAAACCCACCCAAACCCACTTAAAGCCACTTTAAAGTACCTTAATCACCCTGTCTCCATCATTGCTTGTTCTTCCCAGCAACAAAATAAACAGCCTATGCAGGTCTTGAACCCAAA
This sequence comes from Protopterus annectens, assembly GCF_019279795.1. Lineage (NCBI taxonomy): Eukaryota > Metazoa > Chordata > Ceratodontiformes > Protopteridae > Protopterus > Protopterus annectens. Next base: position 1,597,174,730 of record NC_056735.1, on the reverse strand, counting down.
ACCCTGTACAGAATAGTCATAGTACTTAACCACTAAGCCACCTGAGCTTTAAGAATGCCTATTGCTTTTTCAAATATATCATTCAGTACACGTACTGAATAGTAGTGAACAACTGCTTTGACTACTACAATTGTTTACTACTTGTTAGTATATATACATACACACACACACATACATATCCTGAGATTATAAAGCCAAAAGCTCAAAAGTTCGAAACCCCAGAAGCGCGAATTTCAAAACCCCGAAGTACGGAGATTTTGACATAGCACTTCTGGTGTTGCACTGTGTGAAGGGATAGCTGGAAGTTCAGGTAAGTATTTATGTATAAGGGTTTTGGTTAGGGGCTTTACTGTGTGTCAGTGTGTTTGCTTACTGTGATCCGTGTGTGCGAGGGTAATGTAGCTTGTATGGTGGTGTTTTTGTGTGTTTGTCTGTGTAGTGTGACCGTGGAGTTAGTATATTTAAGTAGGGGGTGTGTGGGGGCCTTTGGGTTTGAATGTTTTTGTGTTAGGGGAAGCTGTGTGTATGTGTGTGTGTGGTGTATGGTTAGTGTAGTGTTCCCAATTTTAAAATTTGCGCTTTTGGGGTTTCGGGATTGTCAGGTTTTGGCTTTATGAGCTCGAAAGTCTGAAATTTGATATTTCAGGATTTTGGGATGATAAAGTGTATCTATCTATCTATATATATATATATATATATATATATATATATATATATATATATATATATATAAATATCTTTATATATAAAAAACACATGCCCATAACATGTAGTGGAGTCATTCTTCAGCACCATAACTCTTAACCTCTTAGTGCAAGTGAACATAATGTATGTATTGCAGTTATAAATGTAGAATGTTGCTACAGTAACAGGGGTTGTGTCAACATACATGTTTTGAAGGAAGGCTCTTCTGTAACTTACATGTGCACCATCAGTTACTGACAGACATCATAAAATCATCATAGTGAAATACCGCACAAATTACAGTAATGATCCTCTGGAATATAGCAGAAATATGAACAATAAACATGGAAAGTCTTAAATAATCTGGTCAATCGAGAGGTATACACAGAACTCCTTAATGCAAAAAATGTGGAGCAAGCCTGACAAAAGGGATGTTTAAAGCCATGAAAATGGGGATATATCAAAAATACTAGAGTAGATAACCTCACACAGTTGATGCATTCACACCCTCCTGTCTGTCTTAACATATATTAAGTGGATGAGCAGAGGTCCCAAGCCCACATACTTCCCACTAGTTAGTGACATACATCTTCACAGCATCCTACTGCCTTGTCAGAAATACACATGTATGGTGGCCAGGCAACAGTACATCTGACAAATATCTGGACATAACATACACTGAGCTGCTAGGCATGTCACCAAGTACTGTCTACTCTACAGGCAGACTGCCTCAACACTAACCCAATTTTCCTATGTGGGAATACACCTGCAATTGCAAATATACCAGGCACTACAGTCATGTAACAGCATGGAGTAGCAGACATCAGTGTGAAACTGCATACCCGCAACCAATCTCAACATAGTCACAGTCACATAATGGTAAGCCCAATTAATAGTACAGCATATGGACTGTGTGAACAAAACACATCATCATATTTGCCAGTCACTCACCAACCCTACATATACTGGCCCAGTTTGCAGTGTAGTATAATGCCTGACTGTGGTATGGGACATGTCTCTGTCTGGTCCTACAAACATATAAGCTGATAGGGTACCAGAAACTGAAGCAGCATGCAATGTCAGACAAAATAGGACCAATAACATTGACATCTACCCCAGTATGTACACAGGCCAAATAACATATTCACAATACACTGCTACACAACACTGACACTCTGTCAACAATCATCATAAGTACACAGACCTCACTACTGTACAGACTACAACAGAATGTCCAGGTTTTGTCCTCAGGTATAAGGCCTCCTATACATAACTGGCAGTCTGATATATAAATGGCTTGATATCAGAAAGGATGTCAGTAAATAATGATATACTGTACATATCTACCTCTTACTGCATGACATATGGACAAAGAGTGACAGACTTCGGGGACAGAGGCACAAACATAGGGCCAATATTGACATATTGCTGTTGTAAGCTGAGACAATTGCTGGAGTAACAGGGTTTGTTGTAACATATCTCTTCTGAGGGATATGAAGTCAGTAACACACATGGGTGTTACCATTTACTGACTACAATCATCAGAGTATGCTACTGCATTTATAAAGACAAAAACTGTGTAATACACCAAATCTAAGACTCCAAACTCTGTCCAGTCTGCAGATAGCCCTACAGGTGAGAGTTTTCTCAACCACATAACACTGTCATGCCAGACTTTAAATCATGTAGAACAGCCATTACCACACAAACCCTGTTAAACCAATATTACTTCAAATGTAGAACAGCAATGCATACATTCTGTCTCCATGTCTGGAACATCCCCCTACAGTTTGTTGGCCTGTCTCCACAGTGTTTGTTGTAAGAGGTATTTCTAGCTACTCTATGTGATGCTGTTTGCCAAAAACCCACATGGAGTCCTGCTCACAGTGATGGAAAAGGGCCAACACCCACATGAAGTGCTTAGTTATAGGAGTTTGTTTCATTGCAATTGGCTATAGGAATGATACCACAGCTGTTCCACATGCAATTAACAAGTGGGGGACTCCAATTCTTTCACAGGCCATTAGCTGATCATGAACATTACCTACAAAAGTCAAGCTACTCCCTATGCAAAACAGATGTATTTTCTACATCTACCAGATAGGGAGAGAGAGAGACAGAGAGAGAGAGAGAGAGAGAGAGAAAGAAAGAAAGAAAGAAAGAATGAAAGAAAGAAAGAAAGAAAGAAAGAAAGAAAGAAAGAAAGAAAGAAAGAAAGAAAGAAAGAGCCAAGCATGTTTGTGTAGATCTGTGGGTGGAGCGTGGTCTCTGAGTATTATAAGGGTTGCCTATATTATTCACTAATCCATACTGTCACATAGTCATTGCCCATGACAGTAAACATTTATGGCTGTTGATTGTTTACACCAACCTCAACAGTGTTTGACAACAGTTGACCTTGTAATGTGGACATTGGGACATATAGGTCCTCAATATAGTAATGTAGCAAAACCCACCTCGCAATGGATCCTCTTATTACACAATCACACCAAAACGCACATGCGATACTGATGACAGACAGAGATACACACACACACTTACCAGTACTGAGTTTCAGACCCCTACCTAGCTATATATTGCTACTACAGTGTTACACATTTATCGCAAGCGCCACAGAGCTTATATGCTGGAGAGCTGTCCAAAGGTATCTTTGAAGGTGAGTAACACCAACAGCAGTGCTAAAGGTGGGGTAAGGGAAGTGTAGTAAGTGTGAATATCCTCAAAATCAGGTATCAACAAAGACACACACACTCTCTCTTGCACAAACACACACATTGTCACAGTTGCCAGGACCAGTATTAGAAATCCTCCCTAACTAGTTTGCTATACTATGGTATTATGCAGTTATTGCAAGTGCCATGGAGCTTATATGTTAGAGAACTGTCCATGGTTATCTTTGAAGGTGAGTGACACCAGCAGCAGTGCTAAAGGAGGGGTAAGGGAAGTGTTATAAGTGTGAATGTCCTCAACATTAGGTGTTAACACAAACATTTTCACAGTTGCCAAGACCAGGACTAGAAGTGTGAGCATGAATGGCCTCAAAATCATTAATCTCTAAACAAGCACACACACAGTTTAACAGTTGCCATGTCTGAGATTAAATCCCTACTTACCTAGTTTGCTGCACTACAGTATTACACAGTAATCTTGAGTGCCACAGAGCTTATAGGGATGAGACTTGCCCAAAGGGTTATTTCAAGGTGTCTGACATCAGCAGGAGTGCTAACATGGGAAATGTAGTGTGTGTGAATGGACCATAAATCATTCCTCTGAAAAAACATACACACACTCAGTCACACACATCTTTTCATTTGACAGGACTGAGTTTACAAATGCTACATGAATACTTATTTGTACTACCAGGTTACACAGTTACCACAAGCACCACAGACACTATAGGGCTGAGGGCTACAAAAAGGAATGTCTACAGTGATTGACATCAACACATCATGTGATATAGGCCAATTGGATGTGTAGTGGGTGAGACAGGCCTCTTAATGAAATTCTCTCTGTCACTGTCTGTCTCTCTCTTCCCCACATCTGTGTGTGTGTATGTTTGACATGTTATAGTCTGTTGGCCTCAGATATGTGTGAGCATTCCTATGCAATGTGTGTGTGAAGCATAAATGGTGTACAATTTGGTGTGTGTGCACAGACATCTGCAAATGACAGCTATGTATAGTCCACTGTGTTGTCAGACCTGGGCTTCATTAGTGTAGGAGCATGCCCAGTATGATCTTTGGTATTGAGTGTGTGAATCCATTCCAAGTAGGGTTGTACTCCAGTCCAGGGTTTGGTGTTCTACACCTACAGCTAGAAAACTGCTTCTGCAGGATATCTGTAGATAGGTTGACAATATGGCATCACAATGGGAGAAGGATAGGGGGATACTGCAACTACTGCTGTCTGTGCTACTTGTGTTACATGGTTGGTGTTAGAAGAGATATTCAGATATAGGTACTGTTTTACACTGTTATGTATTATGTCATCAATTACTGACAGATATAATTATTTGCTCACAGTTATTTACCGAGAAATACAAGATGAATGAAGCTGAGTCCAGTATTGTGGGCTGCAGCCTACACATTCTTGGTAGTATGGTGGCTGAGGATCCCATTCTTGTACATGTATCGACTTAACAGAATGCCCAAATCCTGCTGTGGCCATACCTCTCAGTTGTACAGATTCACCCAGGTTACCCAGAGGCAGGGCTCATATATCTGGTCAGTTTTCCTTCATAATGTGGTTTACGAGCAGGTTTGTAGCCACCCATTAATGGGTTTGCAGGCAAAGGTAGTATGGGCACACATCAGAGTTTCAGACTTCACACACTCCATGACGTCCATGCTTCTACACCCCCCTCGGTTATTCTATCCTCTTCCTAATATTATGCGAGTGATATCTGAGAAGTAACCCTATAGTTGGCCCTTCATCCCAGTGGTACTTATGAATTGGTCCACAGTTCTGGCAGTAAGACATGGGGGGCATGCTACTAGGATTTGTCAACATGGCCTTGCATTTGTGTTCTGTTGACTGTGTTAGGTTGTTAGTTAGGACCCCATGAGATACAATAGATTGGCACTATGGGTGAGGCACATGCATTTGACAGAGGACTGTAGGCCATTTGGTAGTGATGCAGGCCATCTGTAGCAGGCCAGTGCATTCTGTCACTCCTACATTCCCAGGCTGTGAGACAGTGGTTTCCATTGGGGTGATAGGGTAGTGTACAAGGTGTTACTGGCAATACTTCCTGTCCATATTGATCCATTGGTCTGGATGCAGGCAGGGTGCTCCTTACAGCTAGGGACATATCTGCATAGGACACCTCCTTACAGCTAGGGGCACATCTGCATAGGACACCTCTTCAGTCTGCTGCTTTTTGTGGATATTCCCATACATAAGTGGGGTCATACTGTACTCATTCTCAACAGCAAGGATATGACCAACCTGTGGCTGATGGTAGGGTGAGCTGAGTGCATGTGTGATACGGAAGTTACTTGCAGCTGACTCACAGATATACCTGGGACATTCCCCTTATGCTGTCTTGTGCAGGGACATAAACAGTCTCTCATTACTTCATAACTGTGCCTTTTGTGGTCTGCCAGTGATTGGCAAGACTACACCAGCATTCCATACTACACGGACAACTAATGTGCTTCTAACCTGTATGTACAATTCCAAAGTTGTGCGCAGTTGACAGTTACATTATATGCACTATGTCTAGGGTACTTCCACCTGTCTATTGTGTGTATGTATGGGCCCACATTCATGGCATGTCCATCTTTCAGATGGTGACAGATATTGACATCTGGACAGTGAGTATGGATGACTGCTGACATGGATATTGCTAAAAAGCATTGTGGTTGGCACTGCAGTTCTTGGAACATGGCCTGTTAAACACAATTCTGTCCATAGGGCACGAGACACAACCCTCCATGCCTACATACTGACCACTCCCAGATAATATTGAACACACAACAACCTAACATACAGATTCCTGCATATTGCACATATGAGACAATCTATCCTGTAGATTGAGCCAGCTCGGGCTCAACTGATATTACTCCTCACACTTACATGTTACTGCATTTCTACAAAGGATTGAAAGGGGCACACCTGATGACTTTAAACATTTTTCTATGACTTTACTGGCCTTTCAAGTACTCTGTTGGCTTCCATTTCATATTGTATGCTGACCTATCATGCAGACTGCAGGCATATCAGTAGAGTACAGATCTTAGGTTTTATTGACCTACATATCAGTTTCAGACTTGTTACCCTTCAGAACTAACATACAACTGCCAGACCTGTTGTAGTCTGTCTGTGCAGGTCTGGAGGGGGGCTGTTCACCATTGCCATAATTTGGAGGCCTTAGCCCAGCCTTTCTTTATGGTCCTCTACACCTGTCCTGCTGGGTGAGGCTGTTGGTGGGTATCTGAACCTCAGTGACATGCAGGTGTGTGTCCTATGGACACTCACAGTTATTTGGGCCACCACATGTACTGCAGCGGGATTTGTCAACTTGTCTAGTACTGACTAGTATGTTGATACCAGTATTTGTTATGGATTTAATGCTGCCAATATAGGTGTCCACTATCTGCTGCCATCCCATTCAGCCACCCAATTCCCTTGCATGCTCACATCTATACCATAGATACAACTATCAGAACCTACTACTTCATTCAGTTAATTGAGAGGAAGTGTGACATACCTTGTGGCTGGGCCAGTATTGAGGACAGTGCTGGAGGGCTGACTATGTCAGATGCACATAGTACACTCCCTATACATGGTAAAGCACAGGTAGTGTCCTATTTGGAATCCATTTTACTGTATGTGCGAGTCAGAGAGAGGTGTCATTCCCTTGGTCCTACCATGTCAGTGTATGTGCTATGCATTGCCTCTTTGCCAAGGCCTGGGCATACTGGGCACGCCTCCTTCTGCCTACATGGGCAGGCTCAATTAAGTCACTGAGTGCCTGTGATGGCCTTGGCAATGGTGGGGGGCTGTGTGGCCTTGTCCCATTCTGTTCCTGCTGCAGCTGTTTCCGCAGGATTATATTGTGTAGCATGGCACATACTATGAACTTTTGTGTACATGCAGCTGGAGAGCACTGCAATGCTCCACCAGATATGTCCAGGCAGCAGAACCGTGACTTGAGCATCCCAAACACACACTCTATAATGATTCTGGTTTGTGCGTGTGCCTCATTATGGAGTTCTTGTTCAGGTGTGTATGCATTTTCTGAGGGATGTCATCAGCCACAGCTCCAGTGGTAGCCAACATCCCCCACTAGGTGGCCATATGAGATGTCCCCACTGGCAAATGATTGGTACAGCTGTGTCATATGCTAGATGTGGGAGTCGTGATAGCTTCCAGGACTACCAGCACACACATTCAAGATAATGCCCTGGGCATCGCACATGACCTGGCAGTTGATGGAAGGGAAGCCCTTGTGGTTTGTGTAGACCATACCCTGCTCACTGGGTGGTGCTTTGATGTGTATGTGCATGCAGTCTATAGCACTCACTACCTCAGGGTATTCTGCTACTTAGTGGAAGAGACACAAATTGCTGGTCAACACCTCATGGATGTTGAGGAAATATATGTGCTCACTGGCATGTGCTGACATGACATCCAGAAACTGGTGGAGTACCCCGGATGCTGATTCCTGTGAGATCCCCATGATATCCCCAGTTGCCCTTTGGAAGGTACCTGTGGCTAGTATTCTTAAGCCTACACATACCTTTGTATCCACTGGGATGGGTTTCCACTGTTGGTTCTGTGTGTGAGGCTGGGCTGGCACAGCTCAACAATTTGCTGTGGAATGTCCCTGTCCACCTTATATCACTCCAATATCTCCATCTCATGTAGCCCCTGGTAGGTTACACTGGGTCTGTACACTCTTCTCCTCCTCCTCACTGTGAGATGATCATCAGCATTCACATGCTTACCACCCTTAACCTCTTGCACATATTGATGTATAAGAGCGACAGCAGCCCCTAACATTTTGTTAGTTTTGTCAGGTAAAATTTCCCCATCTGTGTACACCGGTGGTATAGGGTTTGTGGGAAAAAAAAGACTGAAAGGTGTTTACATAGTTTATAGTAGTGTGCTGGGCTGCTGCCTGTGTAATTGGATGATTCTGATACATTTAACCTGCCAGCTATGCTAGTTCTCATTGATTGCCTTCCTACTGCTGTCTTCCCTTCCCATTACCTTCCTGTTTAAGCCCAGAGGTGCATCACACATACCCAGTGCTCAGATGTGAAAAGTGCTGCCATTTCCTTTTTTTTTTAAACCCAGTGTGCGGTGTGCACACTCGTTTAAGCAGGGAAAACAGTGCTCAACAATGTGAGACACATCCCCTCCCTTAGCTTTGCTTAGCTAAGGGCAAACATGTGCCACAGAGATCCAATAAGCTTAAACATGCATGACACACCTCCTTATGAGGTCATCCATCTTTTATAATTATACAATCGTTTTGCTGCACCTACACAGTTGGGTGCAAGCTAACACTGAGAGGAAATCTATGATTCAGTATCACTCCCCTCATTTACATAAACCAGAATGCTAATTCATAGTTGCCACACTCACACTGAGCCTTCCCCCTTAGCAACCATTATTCCCTGGTACTGTTGTATTATGCATGTCATTGGCTATTATGGCAAAATGATGATTTGTGTATAAAAGCTTATATCCCCTTCTTATTTTCATGGTGATCATATTTCCACACTGCTGCCCTCCGCTTAAATGGCCGAGATTGGCCAAAAAATATATAAACTTGTTTTTTATAAAATTGCAACTATTTTTCATGTCAATGACCATATATTTGGCCATTGGCATGCCTACTACATTGCATGCATGCAATATAACTGAATACATTTCTGCAGGTTACACTATTCCTACACAGATGCTTGCCTGCTTCCTGGATCACTAATTCACCTCATTTGATGGTTTTCACCAGCAAATGAGGGAATTATCATATAGCAGTGGTGTCCATGCAGGGATAGTGTGGGAGCATTCATGCACATCCTGGGAGCTCAGTCCTGGATCTCTCGTCGGCCATATTGGGTGCAGCAGCTCTTGCAGTATTCCTGCACTCCGTGCAGAGCTTGCTGAATCCATGGGAATATTTATATACACATTATAATTATACTTTTACCTTCCATGACATTTCCCTATGTGCTTTAATTAAATTATATTCTTGTGTGACTATACTGTGTGGGGAACTTGTGTTTATATGGGGGTTTCACATCTTTTCTTCACTGACATCTCACTTTTGGAACTGCTACACTACCCTGGTTAACAAAAAAAGTTGCTACATGATTTCAGTTTACTAAAATCATTTTTATACCACTTTCACATACGGAAATAAATTGCCTGTTTTGGGATTAAAACCATGAATGCCTGCCTGCAAAGCCACAACTCTTGCCAATAGACTATCACAGCTTGGAAATTGTAGCTCCCTATTTGCATTTATTTCCTATGGGATGTTTAATCTATGCTAAGCGGATGGCCATAATGTGAACGCCCACTTAGCTACACTTAAACATTCCTTAGGCTAGTGATAAAAGTATATATTATTATTATAGCATTAGGTTATATAGGTGTGTATTGTGGTGTTCCAACAACTACTTGGTACTGCAATCATGAAATACTGGCATTCATTTGACTTTCAGGCTTCTACCCTTCAGAGACTCCTGCTAATACATATCCTGTTATCTATCAACTTTATAAGTATGTGAGGGCAACTTTTCAGGTGTGTCCCTAATGTAGTATTTATCCCCCCATCATCTGTGCCTTTGTTAACGTACACTGCTGTGAGGGAATATTGGCATACATTTGCTTTCAGACTTCTACCCTTGCTGATGCATGATTTGTTCTATGTCAACATTCTATGTTTGTGGGGCTATAGTATGCTTTTTCACTTTTGGGGGATTTATCCCCCATTATGTGTGCATTTGCACACATTTCCTGTCTTAGCAGGTTACAAAAGTGTCATACGGCACTTTAACAATGCAGGGGGTGTGTCCCAGAACCTGTCACACCCCCCCCTGCATTGCTTTCTTGTTCCGAGTTTTACTTCAGTGTCAACGGACACTAAAATATTTTTTTAATTTCAGTGTCCGTGAACACTGAAATACTGGCATAATATTAGAGCAAAGCTCTAATATTATGCCATTTCAGCATAGTAAGTGCTGTACGGCACCTTCTGAGTGCAGGGGCGTATTTAGTGTCCATGCACTACTTGGACACTCCCCTTTCACTCAGTCATGGTTCATGTCTGTGTAGATTAAATAGCAATGTGCCCTCATGAATATGCAGGGCGTGCTGCTGTTCTAAACAGATGCAAACCACTTTGTGCAAGAATAGTCTTATTCTTCCATGGAGTTTCTTGAATCTGGGGGATAGCAAACTTACTGGGAGACAATTTCAGCTCTAACATTATTGTCAAAGGAGGGTAAAGGGACAACAAATAATTTGATTATCAGGATAATTAATTAGTGATGATACCCTTTTAGGACAAGAAAATTTATAAGCTTGTGGGTATGTTTTTGATGGGGGGTATCCACTTAATCTTTTACTAAAGCTTTACTCTTGTCATCCTCTAACCATGAAATACCATAAAATACAACATGCCTTATGATCACTAGTAAACAGGTTCTCAATGCTCTCTCTCTCTCTCTCTCTCTCTCTCTCTGTCTCCAAGGTCAAGAACCCTGCATCAGTGGGCCCAGACAATATCCCAAGATGTCTTTTAAATAACAAGAAATGTGATCTTTCAGGACCTCTGTAACTGCTATTTAACCATAGCCTCCGAACAAGCTTTGTACCTCATAGATGGAGAACAGCGAAAGTCACCCCTCTGCACAAAGATGGCTCATCTGCAGACCCTGGAAACTACAAACCCATAAGTGTCACTAGTTTTGTATGCAAAATCATGGAAAGAATTTTCATAGAAGTGATCAATAATAACATAAGAAACCTTCAGACATTGGATCCAACCCAATTTGGTTTCATCAAGAGCAGGTTATGCCTACTCAACCTAGTGGATTTCTTTAAGAAGGTCATCAAAGCAATGGATGAAGGCAAAAGGTTCACACTGCATGCCTTGACCTGGCCAAAGCAGTTTACACAATACCCCTCTTGATGATTGTTGATAATCTTAAGAGGTTAGGTATAAACTCCTATGTTCCCTGGTGGATAGCCAGCTGGCTCACAGACAGGACCCTGGAATATAGAACTGGGGAGTCCGCCTCTACAAAGAGGCCAGTCATTAAATGGATTCCCTCAGAGATCAGTCCTATGACCACTCCTTTTTGGCATTTACTTCTCTAACATCAAAGTCAATGTGACGATCCTCTGGCTGCCCACATTTGCAGGTGATTACAAATTAGGAGCATTCATAGAATCCTCCACTGACACTAATGCTCTCCAGGAAGGGATGACAAATATATAACTTGTCTCAGAGCCTTGGACTAAAAATAAATTCTAAGAAATGCATAATGGTATCCGTCAGAAGGTTATGCAACCCCGGTAAATATCATATTGACAACACATCCCCAATTGTCAATTTATTAGTGAGGGTCTTTGGGACATACATAGACCAAAATCTGTCCTTCGACTATTATGTGAGGAAATCATTCTGTGTTGTGCAACTTATAAAGAATGGTTTGGCATCTAGGTCCAAGAAGGTTGTTATTGTACTATATTCAGCATTCATCTGAGATGTCATTGAGTACAACACCCCCTATGGTATGTGCATAACCAGGCACATCCCACATTTTTAATGTACAGGACATAAGTAACATGCCCTATGCAGACCACCTCAAAGCCTTATACCTGTATGCTGTCTCATACAGTCTATGAGGGATGATCTATACCTGGTATACAAGGAATTGTCAGACCTTGATGGACCTCCCGCCTATCTGCAAAACAAACATCATTGAATGACCTATTGTAAAGGCTTAAACCTTGCCTGTGATATAAATAGGACCTGATAGAGAGACAGATATGTACCTCAGAGTCTACCTATTCTCTGCAATAGGTTATCTATCCATATGCAGCAGAGTTACTCCCTAACCCAATTCATGTGTAACTTGGAAAATTGGAAGGGATCAGGAAATTAATCTCTTGTTTGGCATCTATGTCTCTAATGACACAGGCAGCCAGTAAATGGTCCATCTTTCTAGCCCCTGCTTGCAAATGCGTCATCTCCCAAGCCCCTGCTTACACTTATTAAGGATACCAGAACTTGGGAGAGATATGGAATGTATGGCTAAGCTTAAAAAGGCCCAAATAGTTGTCAGCCTAGTACACACCTATGAACCTATGTAGGGGAAGATGGGGGGGTTAGTCTGAGTAACAATTATTTGAAAATATACTTATTTTCATTTTTTCCAAAATGTTTTTATTCATTTTATAACACAATAACTTAACAGTATAGTAACAAGGAAAAAAAACAAATAAACTATATACAATGTCCATAACGACAAAAAGACAATATACATATGAGAACACTTAAAATTTCTCTAACAGAGTAGACAATTTTGTCCAAGCAGTTGTGTTGTTAGTCCTTGCTTTTATAGAAGCAATCTCATTTTATTTTTATTATTTATTTATTTGCCATTTATTAACTGGGTTAGTCCAACTGAGCCATTGGTCTATTTTCAGTGGAGACCCAAGGAGAAAAGCTCCAAAAATGCAAAACTTTAGTATAATGATTACAATACAGTAAAATATAAGACATTAATGTTCATACAGAAGAGAAAAAATGAAATGAGATACATAAATATAGCAGAAACATGTATAGTATACAGTAGAGGTACAAATGAAATCAAGTACATGCAAAAGAAAGTTTAACAACTTAGTTCAATTTTCATGCTCAAATCTCAGTTCACTGTTAATTATTACATTAGAGGTAGCAAATGAATCCATGTGTATGTATAATAGAGTTTTACAACTTACTTTAACTGTCATGCTCTAATCTAGTTTTTTGTTAAGTGAAGTGTAGAGTTTTTAGAGGGTATTCTTTACATGGAAAAGTAAGTTCTTGTGTAAGACTTTGACAGGGTGAAACAGATTTGGAGATGTTTGGGCAAGAAGAGGTACCTGAGTTCATGCAGAATTATGGCAAGAGCAGGTTTTTGAGTTCAGGAGGTAGTTTTAAACTTCAAATTTGAAGCAGGTGGTACTTGTGATGTTGCGTATGTAAGGGGGTAGCCTATTCCAGGCTTGGGAGACAAAGTGTGTATAAAGGAGTTTTCCAATGTTTTTGCAAGGTTTATAGATATCTAGAAGGTTGTGGTCTGAGCTACTAAGTGGGCAAACTGGAGTATAGTGTGATACTAATGTATTTTACAAGGTGAATAAACTCAACTTTAAAGACAGGCGTAGATTGAGACTTCCACTTTATAGTAACAAGTTTTCTTGCTATAGAGAGGCTAGACCATGGTAAAAATGTTTGTTTTTTAGGAATGACTTCAGGAACAGGAACATTGAAAAGGATAACGGAGTCAGAAATTAAGCCATTGTCATTCCATAGAGCTTTACAAAGATATTTAAAGTCTAACCAAAATGGGGAAATTATTCTGCAGTTAACAGCCATATGTATCTAGTCAGCATCAGGGTGTCCACATCTCCAGCATTTAATTTCATCTTTCTTGTACATTATTGCTAGTCTATGTGGGATGAAAAGGCATCTATGTAAAAAATTCCATGTGTATACATGCCAGAACAGGGAAGATGTGGATTCCTTCACAGACTGTAAACAAAGTTTTTTATCTTTTCCTGAGAATACTTGTCTATTAACTTCACTTGAATAATTCCAAAAAGAAAAATCTGCTTTGCTAAACTGATTTCTTAGAATTTTATAAATAACAAATATGTATGGTGTTCTTGAGTGAGATATTAATTTTGTTGAGATAAAAGTCAAGATTTTTAAGTTACTCTTATTGTATGCCTCTAATGAGGATACAAGCTTAGCATGTACAAAATCCTTACAAGGTTGGATGTCCAGCCAATTGCAATTTTGCAGACTTTATCTACTGATCAAATAGTCTGCAGAATTTATTTTAGTATCTGAGAGAAATTGATTCCAATATAATGGGTCACCCTTCTTAAATTCTAACATTTTCTGAGTATCAAAATATATCAAACATTCATTTGTGTAAGCAATAGGAGGCATAAATATGAATAAATTCTTAATTGATTAGAAAACATAAGTTTTTTTTAAACAACAGCAATATCTGGTTTATAAGAGGTGTGAGAACAAGTTTTGACCTTTCAGTTTGAAATTATATTTTTAAAATCTATATAAAGATATTTGTATGTATTTGAGTATATGGTTCAATCAATGTCCTGCTACTATTAAGAAGTAAGATTTCACATACTGATTTCCAATTTGATGTCTAAGAAGTATTATTCCAAAACAATACTATGTTAATAAATGTGGAGTTTAAATAAAAATCAATATTTGGAAATCCTACACCTCCTTCATCCCAACTTGTGGTGTGCCAGAGAAGAGAAGGTCTTCTTTTTTTTTTTGGGGGGGGGGTACCAAAGGAAGCTGAGTAACAAGTTATTAATTTTCTGTTTAATTTTGATAGATGGGGCAATTATTAGAGCTTGGCCAATGAATACAATTTTAGGTAAAAGTATAATTTTGATTAAAGTTAGTCTGTCTTAAAAAGCGAAGAAGAGCCTATTCCAATGGTGTATTAGACCAATAATTAAGTTCATAAGTTGTTGGTAGATAGATGTGAGTGATTTTTTTTTTTTATAATTAGATTCAATAATGATGCCTAGATATTTAATATGCATGCCCTCCCAGTTTGTCTCTTTTTGATCTAAGTTTCATAATAACACTTTTATTCACTAGAAGTGCTTGAGTTTTGTTGTGATTGAATTTTAGACCAGAGATGTTTGCAAAGAAGTCTAGATGATGTAATAGGTAATCTATTGAATTTTCAGTATCATTAGAAGTTATTAGTAAGCCATCAGCAAACAGTTGTATCTTGAGGGATAATTTGTCTGATACTTTATATACTTTAACGTTGTCATTATTTTTAACATAATTTGTACGAGGTTCAATAGCCATGGCAAAGAGTAATGGGGAGAGGGGACACCCCTGCTTAGTATGGCTTAATACTTAATATTTTGAATGGGATAGATAGATAGATAGATAGATAGATAGATAGATAGATAGATAGATAGATAGATAAAATCCGATCATTACATAGGGTATGAACTTTTCATATAGTTTTTTAATTAATGCTATAAAGTTTGGGGAACAACTATATTTTGCAGAGCATTAAACAGATATAGCCAACTTTGGGAGTTGAAAACTTTATCTATATCAAGGCTTAGAATAGAAAGATCAATTTTTTCTTGTTTGCTAAGTCTATTAAGGACAGTAATCTAATTACATTATATTGTACCTTTCTGTTTTTGATAAACCCAATTTGGTGTTCATGAATTAATACTAAAATAATATTATTTAATCTGTCTGCTAAGATAGACATGACTATCTTGTAATCATTGTTAAGCAAATAAATTGGCCTATATGATGTGCAAAGGTTGGGTTCTTTATTTGGTTTTAAAATGGGAGAGATGCTAGAATAATTCCATGAGGAGGGATGTTTGCTGAAATAAAGCTTTACCTATATGTCAATAATAATGGATAGGCTTCAGATATTATCCTTTGGGACACTTTAAAGGTAGTCTCACATGGTAAAGTCAAAAGTTGGTATATAAATAACAGGAAAGAGTAGGATAGAAAAACGGTAGACATACAAAAAGAAACTGATGAACTAAAACTTACATCAAATGACAAATCTGCATTAGCTGACATACTGTACATAAACAGAAGAAGGAATATCAGGATATCATACAGCATAAAATATCAATAAATGTAGAAAAACATCAGATTACAATCCTACTCAATTAACCCCAAGATTATGCACAGGATTGCAATTATATCTAAATAGTTAAATGAAAAAAGTCATATAAAAGAAATAATATACAAGGAAATAATCAGAATATCAAAGTTACAGATCTATAAATATCTTATTATGTTTTAAAAACCATTACAAGAATATTAATTATAATAACTCATCTACAAGTGATAAAAGTGTAGACAACTTTCTTGCTAATAATATTAAAAAGAAGCTATCCAAACACAATATTACTAATGTAGATAAACCCTTTTCCTTTAAATAATTAAATAAATAAAAAAAAATCTTAAGACAAAAAGGCACCAGCACTGGATGGTCTAATTACGGAAAAATATACTTATTTTCTGATTCTCATATCCTTGCTTATTCTAGATTGATCTCAGGGCATTCCGTGGTAAGTGTCACCAAACCAGTAATACTCTACATTCAAATTTGTTTAAAATGAGGTAAAAATTTCATATCTACAACAGCAAAAAATGTTGCTTTCACAAAACATACTTTCTGAAAAAATTCTCCTAAAGAGTAGTGGATTCTTTGCATTCTGATTTTAATACTACAGAATCTCAAATAGAAGATGTCAGCTTGTCTTACTATATTCTAAATTCTAAAACAGTAAATGTCCCATTTCATCAAAATGCTAAAAAATACACAAATCAATCCATTCACACTCATGAGTCACATATGACTACTACAGTGATCCCACCCAAAGGACAGCCCTCAATTTTCACAGAGATTACTAGGTATGTAGGGAATGGAAGTAGATTTATTGGCCTATCACCAATAACACTCATTACATACATGCATGCACACACACACACACACACACACACACACACACACACACACACACACACACACACACACACACATGCACTCGCATGCACACACACACACACACACACACACACACACACACACACACACACACACACACACACACACACATAGTGAATTTAGGGCCACCAATGAACCTATTGCTTGTCTTTCAGAGATGGGAGTAAGCTAAAGTATCAGGAGAAAATATTTGAGGAAATAGGGAAGATATGAAGGCTCCATGCAGATGGAACTGCACAAAATTCAAAATAGAGAACGCCTTGCTGTGAGACAGCATTACCCTTTGCACTACTGCACAGGTCTGATAAATACTAAATGTCAAAGTGCAGCATTTGGCCTACATCATCAAATTAACAACATGCCTTTGGAGAGAAAATTGATTTCCAGTAGCTTTCGAAAGTATTGAATCTTAATAGCCTACACATCATTAAACATACTGAGGAAGCTATTTGGATTTGCAAACAAATATCCAATTTATCTCAAATCTTCATGGCATACAGTTCCATGAAATGAAGCTTTTGGTTTTAAGTAAAAGAAAAAGATCATCAGTAAAACAAGGTAAAACACAAAGTACCCACTTTCTGCATCAGAAATGGCATAATATGACAATAGATGCAGTAATACAATATTTCCAAACTCCATGATGTTGTTGCTTCAATTTGCTGCAAACATTAATTTGTGTTTCCTTCTCCAAGTAGCCTGCAAACAAAATGGAAGTGATTTGCAACTCTGCATTGTCTGCTGATATATAAAAAAGTGAAAAAAGAAGATATAGTTTTCATATTGCAAATGTAGCAAGATGTAATCTGATAGCCCAAAAGGGTAACTTCCCATGTGGCAAATGTGCAGGGTGTCAGCATGTAGTGAGATGTTTCCCCAGATCAAAGGAAAGAAAGTTCAGGTACAAAGCAGTTACAGCTGTAAAAGTGAAGGTGTAATATATGCTTTGAGATTCCCCTGTGATAAATATTATATTGGGGAAAGTAAGATAAGCTTTTTTGCTACGCTGAAAGAGCATATAAGGGACATTAGGAAAAATATTGAGGTAAGTCCAGTAGCTACACATTTTCATCAAGCACATAATGGTGAATCTTTAGAGTTAACAGCAACAATATTAAAACAAGCAAGTAATGAAAGAATAAAAAAACAGTTAAGAAGAAAGGAATCCATTTTTATCTTGAAATTTAATACACTTTTTTCCAGTAGGAATGAATAAAGAATGTAATTGGAAATGTTTGATATAAAGTATTTTAATTAGTGTATTTTAAACATAATTGATTAATTATGTAATTATGTAAATGGTAATTAGTTGATGTATATATCCAGATTAGGGTAAGGACAATGTTATACTCTGTAAAACAAGGTAAAGCAGAAAGTACCTGCTTTCTGCATCAGAAATGGTATAATATGAACTGAAACACTAAAGGTGGAGGAGTGCCTATATTCATTAAGGGTATCCACACCTCCAGGCTAGTTGCTCCGCATAATGCATCCGAGACTATCCAAGTGCAACTAACTCTGGTCAAGATTGCATTCCAAATTGTAGCTTGCTACAGATCCCCCACTATGTCCCAGGATTCCCACTCCTCATTTCTTGATAAACTGGAAAATATTAGGGTACAACCTAACACCATAATAATGGTCGATTTGAACTACGCTGCCATTAACTGGGAAAACTACTTATGTATCAACTCTTGTGCTCAACGTATTTGGGAGTTCATGAATTCCAATGCCTTGGATCAACTTATCCACACCCCCACCAGGGGCATCATTATCCTAGATCCGGTTATTACCAACATGGGCAACTGGTATTCCACACCAGAGGTCAATTCCGCATTCGTCATATCCGACCACAAGCTAATCATCCTAGACATCCACATCCCACTCCCACCCCCCATTAGGGAAACCACTGCAAAAAATTTCTCCAAAGCTAATTTCATGCTTCTTAAGACAGAAGTGACAAACTTCACGCACCCATGCTGATGGACAATAGAAGTACGACTGCTGAATCCTACACAATAGAACTTTATAAGCACTTACACAAGTGCATGGATCATGCAATCCCTAACAGAACCAAGATGCTATCCTCCAAAAAATGGAATCCAATCTAAAGGTTCCCTGCGATAAACAAACTCTACAACAGAAGAAAGAAGCTGTTGCAAAAAAGAGTAAAATCCCATGATTGGAGGAACTCCCTGATCAGCCTCAGTAAGAAGCTGAGAGTGCTCATAAAATCCTCCAAAGCTAGTTACAAAAACAAAATCGCCACTGATTCTAAAGACAACCACAAAGCATTCTATAGCTATGTCAAGAATCTCATTGGCAACAATCATATCTGCTCTGAGTTACAGCACAATGGCACTAAATATACAGAACCAACTGATATTGCCAACATCCTGACAGATAGGTTCAGTGCTAACTTTATTCCAATAAATCCAAATGAGGACACTCCACGGCAAATAAAAGCAACTGTTTAATAACGATCGGTACACCGCTAGAACAGTAAGCACTTTCACATTTATGGCAAATGCTTCTTCAGACGGTTGACTAAGTATCAAGCTTTAGTATTTAAAACTGAACTCATTAGAGATCTATCCAATCAACATCTATTCTCAATTAAGAATTAATTGTCTCATAAAGTGCTAGTGCTTAAAACTCTAGTAGTAAATAATATATATAAAAGCGAATTATTTAAAAACAACTTCTATAAAAATTCAAAATTCATTATTTACTAATACAAAAAAATACAATGTTTCTATACTCTGTAAGAAATGGAATATAGAATATAAAATATGTGTATATACAAATACTACTCAATTTTAAATACATAGGAATAACTGAGGAATGTCTAACTAGACTTTACCCATGTGAGTGGTTTTTGTTTACTTTTCAGTGCTAACTTTACCCCCCCTCTCATCCCCTAAAGGGCCCATCTCTATACCAGAAGAATGCAAAGATCCTATAATCACAGCTGCACAGGTAAAAAACGCACTCTTCAAATCCAAGAACACAGCATCCATGGAATCTGACAACATGCCAGACTGCATTCTAGACAAACTACAAAATGAACTGGCACGCCACCTAAGTACCATGTTCAATCATAGCCTCACCTCAGGCTTTGTGCCCACTGAATGATGCACAGCAATGGTTATCACACTCCACAAAGGGGGAGCTAGCACAGACCCCAGGAACTGCCGCCCCATTAGCATGACGAGTCTGGTCTGGAAGACTATGGAACGTGTCATCATGGAACTTATAAACAATGACATTGGTAATCTGCAAACTCTGGACCCTACCTAGTTCAGGTTTGTAAAAAGCAGATCATGTCTCCTAATCCTGATAGACTTCTTTGAAGCAGTCACCAAAGCCGTAGATGAGGGTAAGGCTTTCAACACCATCCCCCACTCTGGAATTTTAGATAAACTCACTAAACTAGGTATAAATCTCTATGTCACAAGATGGGTTGCCAACTGGCTCACTGACAGAACCCACACTGTGAAAGTAGCAGACTCCAAATCTAACTTCAGACCAGTGACAAGTGGAGTACCACAGGGTTCAGTCACGGGTCATCTCGTGTTTGGTATCTACTTCTCTGAAGTACAGGCTAACACAGAAGGTCTTTGGCTAACAAAGTTTGCACATGACTGCAAACTAGGAGCCATAATCAAAACTCCTAATGATATGGACATCCTACAAAAGGGCCTCACTGAGACAGATGCCTGGTCAAAGCCATGGCCTCAAGCTCAATGCCAAAATGTGCATTGTCATTCCTTTTGGTAAAAATTCTGTACCCATGAACTACCACATAGGTGGTAGTCTACTTAACACTGAAAGTGTGATAAGAGACCTTGGGGCACAAATGGACAGTAGTCTCTCCACTGATAATCACATCAACACAGTAGTCAGGAGAGCCTTCTATGTGGCACACCTCACCACAAAAGGTTTTTCATCCAGGAAAAAAGAGGTCATTGTTCCCCTCTACTCGTCACTCATTAGACCTATTATAGAGTACAATGCCCCTTTTGGTATGTGCCTCACAAGACATCTACAACAACTGGAAAGGCTGCAGAAATACCTCACAAAGAGGATTACCAGCCTCAAACAGATGCCCTACGCAGACCATCTCAAAACCCCCAGAATTACTCCTTCACATATCACCTACTTAGAGGTGATCTCTGCCTAACATGCAAAGCTATGTCAAACTCAGAGCTGTTGGACAAGCTCCACTTAAAGAAATCCCAATCCCTCCGAGCTACATGCTCTAGGGACCTAAACCTTGTCACCACAATAAACAGAACATGCTGGAGGGATAGAATCCTGTCCCAGAGACTTCCCATACTCCAGTACAAACTACCTATCTATATCAAACAAAGCTCCTCATTAGCACTCTTAAAGAAAAATCTTGATGATTGGATAGGAGATAGGAAATTCACCCTGGGGATCACTTCTGTGGCTCTGCTCAACAGGGCCACAGGAAAATAATTTTCTTGGGTGGCAAAAGCCAGGGTATCATTTGGCTAGGCTTATATAGGCCCTAGGGCCAGTAGCCTAGTACCAACCTATGAACCTATGAAAAGGCTTACATAGCTGAGGTGCTAGAGGTATTAGTGTTTTTGTTGTTTTATTAAAGTGTTTTATATGGTTTCATTGGCCTTTTGTGTTGTTTTTACAGAAAAAAGAAGATATGCCCGATCCTGATTCAAAAGCAGTGTTGTTTCTTGTATTCATGTTAATATCACAAGTACTTATTAATTTCTTAAATTGTATCATAAAGTATGTAACCTAATGAACATAGTAATAAAATAATGGATTTGCTGCTTAATTGCATGATTAATCTGAAAGAGAAGTATGATTTATTTATAACCAAGTAGTGAAATGAATAATTTGCTATTTTACTTTGGCTGATGAAGCAGAAATTGGATAACAGAATCATTGATTAAAGGGGTATTATGTTTATAATGGAAATGGTTCATTCCATAACCAGTTTACTGACTAGCCAATCTAACTGCAAAAAATGTAACATTTGTAATTGCCTGGTAAATCAGAGCATTTGTACTTCTAAATAAAATTGTACACAAATCTTGACAAGCTCGTCAATAATTAACCTTTTTCCATGCCACAGAAACACGTTATAATCTAAAAATACTGAAATGTTGAATTTCAGTATCTCAAAACTATAAAGTCGAAGTTTTGAAATAGAAAAAGTGCATAATCATCAATTTGTTCATGCTACGTAATGTTTGGGGTTGTATGTGGATAGTGTGCAGTGCCGTGTGTGGACTGAGGTGTAATGTCAGGTAAGTGAGTGTTTTGTAAGGGTTTTGGGTAGGAGTCTGAGTGTATGTGAGTGTGCTGATATGTGTGATGTGTATGTGTTTGTGTGTGAGTGTGTGTGTGTGTGTGTGTGTGTGCGTGTGTGCGTGTGTGTGTGCGTGTGTGCGTGTGTGTGTGTGTGTGTGTGTGTGTGTGTGTGTGTGTGTGTGTGTGTGTGTGTGTGTGTGTGTGTGAGTTTGCTTTTCTTAGCTGTTTCTGTGATTTCGGAGTTAGTATATATAAGTAGGGGGGTGCAGCTGCCCACATAGGGGATACAGGGGGGCTTGCCCCACTGCTTATATGTGATGTATGTTTCTGAATGTGTGTTGTTTTGTTTGTTTATTTTGTGGTGTGAGTGTTGTGGTATATGTGTGGTGGGTCTATATCATAACATCAAAGTTCACTAACATCGAATGTGATTATATCGAACCCTAAACACCGAAGTGTGAAAACATCGAACAGTCAGAAAAGCAAATTTTTTTCCCAGGGAGAAAATTTGCTATTCCGAGAAACATACACACAGCACAAACACACACAAAAAA
This sequence comes from Protopterus annectens, assembly GCF_019279795.1. Taxonomy (NCBI): domain Eukaryota; kingdom Metazoa; phylum Chordata; order Ceratodontiformes; family Protopteridae; genus Protopterus; species Protopterus annectens. The sequence goes on along the minus strand of NC_056735.1, from coordinate 1,597,151,902 downwards.
CAGCCATCCAGACACATACACTTAAAATCCTACACCTAAACTAAACTTTACATATAGTACTAGCTATCCACTTACCTTAACCCAACCCTAACCCTAAGGTCTGTCACTATCGCACACTCACCTCACCCGCGCCCTCACCCTAACTCACCTAACCCACCCCCTAATCCTAACCTACACACAATCGTACACTTATCTGACCAGCACCCTAACCCTAACTCACCTAACCTGACCCCTAACCCTAACGTACACACAATCGCACACTTACCTGAACCCATGCCCTAACACTAACATCCACACAACTGCACACTTACCTGACCCGCTCTCTAACCCTAACCTACACACAATCGCACACTTACCTGAACCCGACCCATAATGCTCCAACATATCGAATGCTGAAAACAGCAAAGCCACAGCAACGGCCCACTGAATTCTTTCCCTGGGAAAGAATTCGATGTTCTGCGCCTTTGCTGTTTTCCACATTCAACATTACGGGTTTGACATTATAACATTTGATGTTAGAGAACTTCGATGTTATAATATAGACCCATGTGTGGTCTGGTGTGTGCTGTGTGTTTGGTGTTTTAAATTTCTTGGTTTTGGGCTTTTGGTGTTGTGTGAATTTGATTTCATGGTCTCAAGAAACTGAAATTTGAGATTTCAGTCTTTCGAGATTATGAAGTGAATCCATAGCCACATATTGTATGAAGTGATAAAGAGAATTGTCATGGAGTGTTTTCAGAAATTTTGTACAAGCCTTTTACTCTCTAGGTGGTTTTCATAATTACTGCACTTAAATACAGCAGTTATTTACATGGGTTGTGTAAAAGCACAACTCAAATACGATTAGGCAGCAGTAGCTGCGACAAAGAGAAACAGTTGTACAATTTTGAGAAATTCTTATGCAGATAAGGAAATCACAAGATATAAATAAGGAAAGTGCCAGGCATTTGTGACTTAGTTATGTAAAACAGGTACTGTTTTTGCCTTTATGTGATTCCTAGTAACTTTTAGATGCACAAGTGTGCTGTGCACATATGGTTTATAAAAGTGAGTCAGCATCTTTTTCATCCACTTTGCAATTCATGAAGATGCAAATGTTGGCTGCAAACCTGGCTACTTCTCATTGGGAGATGCCCATTTAGGTCACATCAAAATCCATTGTGCGTAGTGGCACTTGCTTGCCTATTAGAAGAAGGTATAGGCAAAGGGTTACTCATCTCATCTTTTCTGAGCAGGAATTATTGTACAGTTACAGAGGTATACTATGAGCCTTGTTAAGTTTGTATGGTGTACAGACAGAAAATGGGGAAAATGCAAGGACTTCCTATACCTGTTGATAACAAGGTATGTATGGTCTTCACTATGCATGACACAGGTACCTATCAGAGACAAAACTGGGACACGGTTTGTATCCTATAGGCTTTTGACTCAAGGATATTGCACATTTCTGTGACATATTCTTGGAGCATGTGGACCTGCATATCTTTTTCTCAGTGTCATAACAGAACCAGGCAACTACAATGCATGCTTTCCAAGGAATGGTCCACATTCCTGAGGTTCATGGTGTGATAGATTGCACTCATGTTGCTTTAACAGCCCTATCAGGAAGATAAAACTAAAAGCAAACAGAGCATACTACCAAAATATGAATCAGTCTGGTTTTGTGGAGGCGAGGCAAACATTTGACAACATTAACAGAAAACTGATGATCCAGAGGGAAGCAGCATGTAAGAAAATGCCACTTTTATTGATGAGTCTTGATGCAGAGAAAGCATTTGACAGAGTAGTCTGGGACTTCATCAGCATAGCAATGGAAGCATTTGCTTTCCCTCATACTATTATAAGGTTGATTAGAAGAATATATGAGGGATCTAAGGTGCAAATTAAGGTGGGTGGGGTGCTCTCCAATAATTTCTGCTTGAGTAGAGAAACCAGGCAGGGTTGTCCACTTTCTCCTTTGTTGTTTGCATTATATTTAGAAGCATTGCCAAAGAAAATAAGGGATTCAGAAATTCAAGGATATAATTGACATGGTAGTCAAAAAAAGCTGGCTCTATTTGCAGATTATATTATTTTATACATGACAAAACCAGAAAGGGACATTACTTTGTTGTGGAACATTTTAAGACAGTTTTAAATCTTCAGTTTCAAATCTTCTCAGGACACGAAGCTAAAACAAAGACAATAGCTGTAAATTATATACCCACACACAAATTGGACCAACAATATATATATTTATGGGGACATTATAAAATTAAATATTCAGGAGTGTGGATTAGAAATTACTCTGTTGTGGCTGCTAAGGACAAAAATTGAGAAACTGGAAGCTTTGTTATATGGACATGGATACTAACATATAAGCTGTTAAAATGTTTTTAGTCTCTTTAGTCTTATACACGGGTCAGGCATATTTTTATCAACTAGAGAAGAAGCTGTGGATAGCAATTAAAAAAGAGTTGAAGGATTTTATCTAGGGAGGGAAGACAGCAGGGGTCAAGTGGGATAAGCTGACTCTTCCACTAGAACAAGACAGACTAGAATTACCAACTTTGACGGGTTATTTTAGAGCAACACAGTTAAGGCTCTTGTACATGGAACAAGCAGAAAACTATAATTCAAAGTGGAAAGAAATGATGCTGATACAGGGAGGAAGCTCAAGAAATAAGGAGAGATTGGAATTTTGGATGCAGACTCTTAAGGAGAACAAGAAAACTCATGCAAAGTATTATATTCATATAATAGCAGGGAATATTCTAAGAACCAAACTAGCATGAGAATGGAAAAAAGAGATTTTGCTGATAGGGATGACTGTGGTCAGGGATACATATGGGTCTGTATTAGTTCGCCAAAATCGCATTGCAGTGAACACCTAACCATCGACCCTAATTCAGTGAAAAATCATTTCAGTGAATCACTGAATTCACAGAGGGTAAGGAAATACTTGACTTACAGCACAATGGACTGACAGCTAAGCAAATTGAAACCCCTCTACTATATATACCAATTCCGAGATCACACTACAGTGGAAAAAAGAGCAAAGTTGTGCTAGAGGGCAAGTATTTCCTTGCCCTCGATAAATTCATTGAATCGCTGAAATGAATTTCCCTGAATGATGGTCAATGGTTAGATATTCACTACAATGTGATTTCAGTGAAGTAATATAGACCCATACCGATAATAGGCAAGAGGGGATTGGAATTTACTGGAGAAAACTGGCAAAGGAACCAAGTTATTTGGATAAAATAACTAGAAAGGGAAAACTAACAGAATGGGAAAAGGCCAAGAATTTATTTGAACTGCAGATTGGAGAATGCCTTCCCTATCAAGGATTGATATCAGAGTATAGGAAAAGAGAAAGAAATAGGGGGCTCCTGAATGAAAGACTAGCACTGGTAGCATTTTAATAGAATCTAGAACAGAAGCTGACATTTAAAAAGGAATCATTTGCAAAGCATATAAAATGCTGCATGATAATAATAAGAATCAATCACATGAGCTCAGAAATGATTTGAAAGAGAAATTTGATAAGCAATTTACAAAGAGATAATGGGAGGATATATGTGTATCTCCCAAATATACAACAAAGTCTGGAAGATCTAAGATCTTTCCTGGAAGAGTTTACATAGGTATTTTTATACCCAAAGTAGACTACAAATAATATTTCCGCAGGTGGATGGTAAGTCTTGGAGGTGTAATGGGCAACAAAGAGGTGGCTGGGAAAATATTTTTGGGACTGTAATGAGCTGACAGACTTTAGGGATTCCCTACAGACTGCTCTGTTGGAGATGCTGGGTGAGCAGATTGGAATGAGTTGGGAGATCATTTTTTTGACCAATGAAAAAAGCAATGTACCTCCAAGACAGTACGACCTAGTTTATTGAATCCAGAGTAACGATAAAACCAATTTGCAGGTTAAAACCAATATGTGGGTTAAACACGTTTATCTGTATAAATCCTACACTTCCTCAAAACAATTGCAGTATGCATCAGTGGCCATTTTATAAAAGAAACAGCCAATCAAAACCCACAACCTTTAAGCAATTAAACAATTAAATAATTGCAAACAACGCTATGTGCATCTAAAATATCAATACCCAGGTAAAATATACCCTATTTCATAACCTAGAATGATGTTTAAAAAAGACAAAACTTTGCGCAAATGCCAGAGAGTTCAAAACCAATTCAAAATACTTGAAGTAATAAAAACATACAATTTCAAATGTTACCCATCCTGTTCTCAACAATTCTTACCAAATGTTTTTATTACTACAAGTATTTTTAATTGGTTTTGAACTCAATGGCATTTGCACAATATTTTTTTTATTTTAAACATCATTCATCATGACAATGGCTGGATAGATTATAAGTGATGTATACATAGGGTATATTTTACATTGTTATTGATGTTTTACATGCACATAACGGTGTTTGCAATTATTTAACTGTTTAATTGCAAAAAAGAAGTTGGTTTTGATTGGTTGTTTGTTACATAAAATGGCCTCTGATGCATACTACAATTCTTCTGAGGAAGTCTGGGATTTATACAGATGAAAGCGCTTAACCTGCATATTGCTTTTAACTTGCAAATTGTTTTTATTGTTACTCTGGATTTAATAAAATAGGTTGTACTCTTTTGGTGGTACATTGTTTTATTCATTGTTTGAAACATTTTTTTGAGATTTAGATGATTTTTTGAGCTAAGATGCAGAATCAGAATTGCCTAGACATAGCAAAGCCTTGCTGAGTCTAATTATTGTTTAAAATTAGGTAATACTTTCATATCTACAACAGCAAAAAATATTGCATCCACAAAACATACTTTGTAAAAAAAATTATTCTAAAGAGTAGTCATTTCTTTGCATTCTGATTTTAATACTACAAAATCTCAAATAGAAGTTGTCAGCTTGTGGTACAATATTCTAAATGCTAAAACAATAAATGTCACATTTCAGCAAAATGGTAATAAATACAAAGATCAATCCATTCATGCTCATGAGTCACATCTGGCTCCTGTAGTGACTCCACCCAATGGATGGCCCTCAATTTTCACAGAGATTACTAGGTAAGTAGGGAATGGAAGTAGATTGATTGGCCTATCACCAATAACACTCACTACATACATGTGCACACACACACACACACACACACACACACACACACACACACACACACACACACACACCACAGATGCACAAACAAACAATGAATTTTGGGGCCACCAATGAACCTATTGGTTGTCTTTCAGAGATGGGAGTAAGCTAAAGTATCAGGAGAAAATATTTGAGGAAATAGGGAAGATATGAAGGCTCCATGCAGAAGGAACTGCACAAAATTCAAAAAGGAGAATGCCTTGCTGTGAGACAGCATTACCCATTGCACTACTGCACAGGTCAGATAAATACTAAATGTCAAAGTAACAACATATCTTTGGAGAGAAAATTGATTTCTAGTAGCTCTCGAAAGTATAGAATCATAGTAGCCTACACACCATTAAACATACTGAGGAAGCAATTAGGATTTGCAAACAAATATCCTATTTATCTCTAATCTTCATGGCATACAGTTTCATGAAATGAAGCTTTTGGTTTTAAGTAAAAGAAAAAGGTCATCAGTAAAACAAGGTCAAGTACAAAGTACCTGCTTTCTGCATCAGAAATGGCATATGATGACAAAAGATACGGTAATACAATATTTGCAAACTCCATGATGTTGTTGCTTCAATTTGCTGCAAACATTCATTTCTGTTTCCTTCACCAAGTAGTCTGCATACAAAAGGGAGTGATTTGCAACTCTGCATTGTCTGCTGATATATAAAAAAGGGGAAAAAAAAGATACAGGTTTAATATTGCAAAAGTAGCACAATGTAATGTGATAGCCCAAAAGGGTACCTTCCCATGTGGTAAATGTGCAGGGTGTCAGCATGTAGTGAGACTCTTTCCCCAGATCAAATGCAAGAAAGTTCAGGTACAAAGCAGTTACAGCTGTAAAAGTGAAGGAGTACTATGTGCTTTGAGATGCCCCTGTGATAAATATTTTATTGGGGAAAGTAAGATAAGTTTTTTGGATAGGCTGAAACAGCATTTAAGGGACATTAGGAAAAATAATGAGGTAAGTCCAGTAGCTACACATTTTCCTCAAGCACATTATGGTAATTCTTTAGGGTTAACAGCAACAATATTAGAAAAAGCAAGTAATGAAAGAATTCTAATATATGATATAAAAAACAGTTAAGAAGAAAGGAATCCATTTTTATCTTGAAATTTAATACACTTTTCCCAATAGGAATGAATAAAGAATGTAATTGGAAATGTTTGATATAAAGTTTTTTAATTGGTGTATTTTGAACATAATTGATTAATTATATAATTATGTAATTGGTAATTAGTTGATGTATATATCCAGATCAGGTAAGGACAATGTTATGCTCTGTAAAACAAAGTAAAGTACAAAGTACCTGCTTTCTGCATCAGAAATGGCATAATATGAACTGCAACACTAAAGGTGGAGGCATGTCCATATTCATTAAGGATATCCACACCTCCAGGTAAGTTGCTCAGCATAATGCATCCGCGATTATCCAAGTGCAACTAACTCTGGGTAAGACCGCAATCCAAACTGTAGCTTGCTACAGATCCCCCACCATGCCCCAGGATTCCCACTCCTCATTTCTTGATATACTGGAAAATATAAGGGTACAGCCTAAAACCCTAATAATGGATGATTCCAACAACCCCACCATTAACTGGGAAAACTTCTCATGTACCAACTCTTTTGCTCATCGTTTTCTGGAATTCATAAATTCCAGTGCCTTGGATAAACTTATCCACACCCCCACCAGGGGCAGCAATATCCCTGACCCGCTTATTACCAACATGGGCAACCAGTGTTCCACACCAGAGGTCAATTCCTCATTGGTCAGTTCTGACCACAAGCTAATCATCCTAGACATCCGCATCCCAACCCCACCCCCTATTAGGGAAACCACCGTAAAAATTTCTCCAAAGCCAACTTCACGCTTCTTAAGACAGAAATGTCAAACTTCACGACACCCATGCTGATGAACAATAGAGGTACGACTGCTGAATGCTACACAAATGCACTTTATAAGTACTTCCACGAGTGCATAGATCATGCAATCCCAAACAGAACCAAAATGCTATCCTCTAAAAAAATGATGCCAATCTGGTGGTCCCCTGCCATAAACAAACTCTACAACAGAAAAAAAGAAACTGTTGTAAAAAAGAGTAAAATCCCATGATAAGAGGAACTCCCTGGTCATCCTCAGTAAGAAGCTCAGATCCCTCATAAAATCCTCCAAAGCTAGTTATGAAAACAAAATCACCATTGATTCTAAAAACAACCACAAAGCATTCTATAGCTATTTCAAGAATCTCAATGGTAACACTCAGATCTGCTCTGAGTTACAGCACAATGGCACTAAATATACAGAACCAACTGATATTGCCAACATCCTGGCAGATAGGTTCAGTGCTAACTTTACCCCTCTCTTATTCCCTAAAGGGCCCATCTCTATACCGGAAGAATGCAAAGTTCCTGTAATCATGGCTGCACACATAAAAAAACACACTCTCCAAAGCCAAGAACACAGCATCCATGGGACCTAACATCATCCCAGGCTGCGTTCTACATGAACTACAGAATGAACTGGCACCCCACCTAAGTACCATGTTTAATTGGGTCTATATTATATCATTGAACACTTAAAAAAGCAAACGCTGATTGATCGACCTAATTTAAGCAAAGGCTTACAATCTCGAACTGTCAGATCAGCGATGTTTTTCCCAGGGAAAAAAATCGCTGATCCAAAACACATGCACACAACACAAGCACACCAAACAAACAGAAATCCACACACATACACCTAAAATCTGATACCTAACCCTACACTAAACTATGCACACACCACTAACTACCCACTTACCTTAACCCAAACCCTAACCCTAAGGTCCGTCACTATCGCACACTCACCTCACCCGCTCCCTAACCCTAACTCACTTAAATCCGCCCTAACCCTCATGTCCACTCAATCGCACACACATACCTAACCCAAGCCCTAACCCTAACTCACCTAAATCACCCTAACACTCACATCCACACAATCGCACACTTATCTGAATCCCACTGGTAACGTTCCACCATAACACTGAAAATACAGAAGCAACAGAAATGGACAACCAAATTCTTTCCCTAGGAAAAAATTTGAGTTTTTGCTGCTTCGATATTTTGCAGTTTCGCGAAAATAAGTTCGATCAATCAGCGCTTGCTTTTTTAAGCATTCGAGGATATAATATAGACCCGTTTAATCATAGCCTCACCTCAGGCTTTGTGCCCACTGAATGGAGCACAGCAATGGTTATCATACTTCACAAAGGGGAATCCACCACTGACCCCGGGAACTACCACCCCATTAGCCTGATGAGCCAGGTCTGCAAGGCTATGGAATGTATCATCATGGAACTTATAAACAATGACATTGGTAATTTCCAAACTCTGGACCCTACCCAGTTCAGGTTTGCAAAAGGCAGATCATGTCTCCTAAACCTGATAGACTTCCTTGAGGCAGTCACCAAAGCCAAAGATGAGGTTAAGGTGGTTCACACAGCCTATCTAGATCTCGCCAAGGCTTTCAACACCATCCCCCACTCTGGAATTATAGATAAACTCACTAAACTAGATAGAAATCCCTATGTCACAAGATGGGTTGCCAACTGGCTCACTGACAGAACCCACACTGTGAAAGTAGTAGACTCCAAATCCAACTTCAGACCAGTGGCAAGGGGAGTACCACAGGGTTCAGTTCTGGGTCTTCTATTGTTTGGTATGTACTTCTCTGAAGTACAGGCTAACGCAGAAGGTCTTTGGCTAATGAAGTTCATAGTTGACTGCAAATTAGGAGCCATAATAAAAACTCCTAATGATGTGGACATCCTTCAAAAGGGCCTCACTGAAACAGATGCCTGGTGTCAAAGCCATGGCCTCAAGCTCAACGCCAAAAAGTGCATTGTCATCCCTTTTGGTAAAAACGCTGTACACATGAACTACCACATAGGCGGTAGTCTACTTAACACCAAAAATGTGATGAGACCTTGGGACACGTGGACAGTAGTCTCTCCTTTGATAATCACATTGCCACAGTAGTCAGGAAATCCTTCTATGTTGCACACCGCATCACAAAAGGTTTCTCATCCAGGAAAAAAGAGGTAATTGTTCCCCTCTACTCATCACTCATTAGACCCATTATAGAGTACAATGCCCCTTTTGGTATGTATCTCACAAAACATCTACAACAACTGGAAAGGCTGCAGAAATACCTCACAAAGATGATTAATGGCCTCAAACAGAAGCCCTACGCAGACCGTCTAAAAAAACTCCAGCTTTACTCTGTCGCATATCACCTACTCAGAGACGATCTCTGTCTAGCATACAAAGCTATGTCAAACCCAGAGCTGTTGGAAATGCTCTACTTAAAGAAATCCCGATCCCTCCGCGCTACATGCTCTAGGGACCTAAACCTTGTTATCAAAATAAACAGAACATGCTGGATGGATAGAATCCTGTCCCAGAGACTTCCCATACTTTGAAACAAACTACCAGTCTATATCAAACAAAGTTCTTCATTAGCACTCTTCAAGAAAAATCTTGATGATTGGTTGGGAGATAGGAAATTCACCCCAGGGATCACTTCTGTGGCTCTGCTCAACAGGGGCACAAGAAAATAATTTTTTTGGGTGGCGAAAGCCAAGGTACCATTTGGCTAGGCTTATATAGGCCCTAGGGCCAATAGCCTAGTACCTACCTATGAACCTATGAAAAGGCTTACATAGCCGAGGTGCTAGAGGTTTTTGTGTTATTTTTTTGTTTTATTAAAGTGTTTTCTAAGGTTTCATTGGCCTTTTGTGTTGTTTTTACAGAAAAAAAGAAGATATGCCAGATCCTGATTAGAAAGCAGTGTTGTTTCTTGTATTCATGTTAATATCATAAGTACTTATTCATTTCTTAAATTGTATCTTAACGTATGTAAGCTAATTAACATACTAATAAAATAATGGATTTACTGCTTAATCGCATGATTCATTTGAAAGAGATGTATGATTTATTTATAACCAAATAGTGAAATGAATGATTTGCTATTTTACTTTGGCTGATTAAGCAGAAATTGCATAAATGAATCATTGATTAAAGGGGTACTATGTTTATATTGGAAATGGTTCATTCCATAACCTGTTTACTGACCAGTCAATCTAATTGCAAAAAATGTAACATTTGTAATTGCCTGGTAAATCAGAGCATTTGCACTTCTAAATAAAATTGTACAGAAATCTTGACAAGCTTGTCAATAATCTACCTTTTTCCATGCGTAGCCATGGAAACACTTTATAATCTCAAAACACTGAATTGTCAAATTTCTGTATCTCGAGACTATAAAGTCAAAGTTTTGAAAAAGCAAAAGTGCATATTCGTGAGTTCAAATATCTCATATTCATGATAATGGCTTTATGCTACGTAATGTCTGGGGTTGTATGTGGATGGTGTGCAGTGCTGTGTGTGGATTTAGGTGTAATGTCAGGTAAGTGAGTGTTTTGTAAGGGTTTTGGGTGGTAGTTTGAGTGTATGTGAGTGTGCTGATATGTGTGATGTGTGTTTGTGTGTGCTTGTGTGTGTGTGTGTGTGTGTGTGTGTGTGTGTGTGTGTGTGTGTGTGTGTGTGTGTGTGTGTGTGCGTGTGTGTGTGTGCGTGTGTGCGTGTGTGCGTGTGTGTGTGTGTGTGTGTGTGTGTGTGTGTGTGTGTGTGTGTGTGTGCGTGTGTGGGACTGTAGAATGTGTGTGTGTGTGTGTGTGTGTGTGTGTGTGTGTGTGTGTGTGTGTGTGTGTGTGTGTGTGTGTGTGTGTGTGTGCATGTGTGTGTTTGTCTGTGCGTGTGTGAGTGTGAGTTTGCTTTTGTTAGCTGTTTGTGCGATCTCTGAATTAGTATATATACATTTTGGAGTGTGGGGCTGTGCAGCCACCCACATAGGGGGTGCAGGGTGGCTTGCCCCCCTGCTTATTTGTGATGTATGTTTGTGGATGTGTGTTGATTTGCTTGTTTATTTTGTGGTGTGGTTGTCGTGGTATATATGTGTCTGGTGTATGCTGTGTGTTTGGTATTTTAAATTTCGTAGTTTTGGGATTTCGGTGTTGTATGGATTCGATTTCTTGGTCTCGAAAAACTTAAATTTGAGATTTCAGTCTTTCAAGATTATGAAGTAAATCCCTAGCCACACATTGTATGATGTGGTAAAGAGAATTGTCATGGAGTGTTTTCAGAAACTTTGTACAAGCCTTTTACTCTCTGTGTGGTTTTCATAATCACTGCACTTAAATGTAACAGTTATCTACATGAGATGTGTAAAAGCACAACTCAAATACAATTAGGCAGCAGTAGCTGTAACAAAGTGAAACAGCTGTACAAGTTTGAGAAATTCTTATGCAAATAAGGAAATCGCAAGATATAAATAAGGAAATTGCCAGGCATTTGTGACTTAGTTATGTAAAAGAGGTACTGTTTTTGCCAGTATGTGATTTATAGTCACTTTTTGATGCACAAGTGTACCGTGCACATATGGTTTATAAAAGTGAGTCAGCACCTTTTCCATCCACTTTGCAATCCATGAAGATGCAAATTTTGGCTGCAAACCTGTCTACTTCTCATTGGGAGATGCCCATTTTGGTCACATCAAAATCCATTGTGCGTAGTGGCACTTTTTTGCCTAGGAGAAGAAGGTATAGGCAAAGGGTTACACACCTAATCTTTTCTGAGCATGAATTATTGTACAGGTACAGATGTATACTATGAGCCTTGATAAGTTTGTATGGTGTATAGACAGAAACTGGGGAAAATGCAAAAACTTCTTATACCTGTTGATAACAAGGTATGTATGGCCTTCACTATGCATGACACAGGTACCTATCAGAGACAAAACTGGGACACAGTTTGCATCCTATAGGCTTTTGACTCAAGGAAATTACACATTTCTGTGACATATTCTTGGAGCATGTGGACCTGCATATCTATTTCTCAGTGTCATAACAGAACCAGGCAACTATAATGCATGCCTTCCAAGGAATGGTCCACATTCCTGAGGTTCATAGTGTGACAGATTGCACTCATCTCATGTTGCTATAACAGCCCTATCAGGAAGATAAAATTAAAAGTAAACAGAGCTTACTACCAAAATATGGATCAGTGTGATTTTGTGGAGGGGAGGCAAACATTTGACAATATTAATAGAAAACTGATGATCCAAAGGGAAGCAGCATGTAAGAAAATGCCACTTTAATTGGTGGGACTTGATGCAGAGAAAGCATTTGACAGAGTAGTCTGGGACTTCATCAGCATGGCAATGGAAGCATTTGCTTTCCCTGATATAATTATAAGGATGATTAGAAGAATATATGAGGGATCTAAGGTGCAAATTAAGGTGGGTGGGGTCCTCTTCAATAACTTCTGCTTGAGTAGGGGAACCAGGCAGGGTTGTCCACTTTCACTTTTGTTGTTTGCATTATATTTAGACCCATAAGAAAATAAGGGATTCAGAAATTCACGGATATAATTGGTATGGTAGTCAAGAAAAGCTGGCTCTATTTGCAGATGATATTATTTTATACATGACAAAACCAGAAAGGGACATTACTTTGTTGTGGAACATTTTAAGACAGTTTCACATCTTCAGTTTCAAATCTTCTCAGGACACAAAATTAATGAAACTAAAAGAAAGACATTAGCAGTAAATTATGTACCCCCACGCAAATTGGTCCAACAATATCCATATTTATGGAGACAGTATAAAATGAAGTATTTAGGAGTATGGATTAGAAACAACTCTGTTGTTGCAGCTTAGTCTCTTTAGTCTTATACACGGGTCAGGCATATTTTTATCAACTAGAGAAGAAGCTGTGGATAGCAATTAAAAAAGAGTTGAAGGATTTTATCTAGGGAGGGAAGACAGCAGGGGTCAAGTGGGATAAGCTGACTCTTCCACTAGAACAAGACAGACTAGAATTACTAACTTTGACGGGTTATTTTAGAGCAACACAGTTAAGGCTCTTGTACATGGAACAAGCAGAAAACTATAATTCAAAGTGGAAAGAAATGATGCTGATACAGGGAGGAAGCTCAAGAAATAAGGAGAGATTGGGATTTTGGATGCAGACTCTTAAGGAGAACAAGAAAACTCATGCAAAGTATTATATTCATATAATAGCAGGGAGTATTCTAAGAACCAAACCAGCACGAGAATGGAGAAAAGAGATTTTGCTGATAGGGATGACTGTGGTCAGGTATAGAGATGGGTCTGTATTAGTTTGCCAAAATCGCATTGCAGTGAACACCTAACCATCGACCCTAATTCAGTGAAAAATCATTTTAATAATTCACTGAATTCACCGAGGGCAAGGAAATACATGCCCTGCAGCACAATGGACTGACAGATAAGCAAATTGAACCCCCCCAACTACATATACCAACTATGAGATCACACTACACTGGGGAAAAGGGCAAGGTTGTGCTACAGGGCAAGTATTTCCTTACCCCTGGTAAATGCAGTCAATCGCTGAAATGAATTTCCCTGAATGATGGTCGATGGTTAGGTGTTCACTGCAATGTGATTTCAGTGAACTAATATAGACCCATACAGATAATAGGCAAGAGGGGGCTGTAATTTACTGGAAAAAAAAAAACTGGCAAAGGAAGTAAGGTATTGGGAGCAAATAACTAGAAAGTGAATAGTAATCGAATCAGAAGAGGCCAAGACTTTATTTGAACTGCAGATTGGAGAATGCCTTCCCTATCAAGGATTGATATCAGAGTATAGGAAAAGAGAAAGAAATAGGGGGCTCCTGAATGAAAGACCAACACTGGTAGCATTTTAATAGAATCGAGAACAGAAGCTGCCATTTAAAAAGGAATCATTTGCAAAGCATATAAAATGCTGCATGATAATAATAAGAATCAATCACATGAGCTCAGAAATTATTTGAAAGAGAAATTTCATAAGCAATTTACAAAGAGATAATCGGAGGATATATGTGTATCTCCCAAATATACAACAAAGTCTGGAAGATCTAGGATCTTTCCTGGAAGTGTTTACATAGGTATTTTTATACCCAAAGTAGACTACAAATAATATTTCCGCAGGTGGATGGTAAGTCTTGGAGGTGTAATGGGCAACAAAGAGGTGGCTGGAAACATAGTTTTGGGACTGTAATGAGCTGGCAAACTTTAGGGATTCCCTGCAGGCTGCTCTGTTGGAGATGCTGGGTGAGCAGATTGGATTGACTTGGGAGATAATTTTTTTTGACCAATAAAAAAACACTGTGCCCCCAACAGAGTATGACCTAGTTTATTGCATCCAGAGTAGCAATAAAACCAATTTGTAGGTGAAAACCAATATGCAGGTTAAACACTTTCATCTGTTTAAATCCTAGACTTCCTCAGAACAGTTGTAGTATGCTTTAGTGGCCATTTTATATAAACAACAGCCAATCAAAACCCACAACCTTTATGCAATTAAACAACTAAATAATTACCAAAAATGTTAAGTGCATCTAAAACATCAATAACCATGTAAAATATACCCTATTTCATAACTTAGAATGATGTTTAAAATAAACAAAACTTTGTGCAAATGCCAGAGAGTTCAAAACCAATTCAAAATACTTGAAGTAATAAAAACATACATTTTCAAATGTTGCCCATCTGGTTCTCAACAATTTTTACCAATTTTTTTTTATTACTACAGGTATTTTGAATTGGTTTTGAACTCTCTGCCATTTGCACAACATTTTGTTTATTTTAAACATCATTCATCATGACAATGGCTTGATAGATTATAAGTGATGTATACATAGGGTATATTTTACATTGTTATTGATGTTTTACATGCACATGATGGTGTTTGTAATTATTTAATTGTTTAATTGCATAAAGGTTGTGTGTTTTGATTGGCTATTTGTTATATAAAATGGCCACTGATGCATACTACAATTCTTCTGAGGAAGTTTGGGAATTATACAGATGAAAGCGCTTAACCTGCATATTGGTTTTAACCTGCAAATTGTTCTTATTGTTACTCTGGAGTCAATATCTTTTGGTGGCACATTGTTTTTTTCATTGGTTTGAAACATTTTTTTGAGGTTTAGATGATTTTTTTGAGCTATGATGCAGAATTGGAATTCCCTAGACATAGTAATGCCTTGCTGAGTCTAATTATGGTGCCTGCCAAAAAAAGCAGTTACTAGAAAATGGAAGTCAAAGTCTAGCCCACCTTTTCTAGAAGTAGTGAATATAGTAACAGAGATTAAACATCTGGAATTGGGATCTTTAAATAAGGGAGGGAGCAAACTACATAGAAAAAAAGGAATTGTGGGAGCAATATATGCAGAGCAGGAATGAAGTTTAAGAAGCGGGATTTGAGTGAGCCATATAATGCTTAACTGACAATGGCTGGATAGATTGTAAGTGATGTATAATGTTTGCAACTATAGTGATTTAAATGATGTCTGCGATATATAATGTTTGCAACTAAAGTGGTGTCATTTTGTTTGTTTTTATTTGTATAAATGTAAGATTGCCTATGTCATGTGTGAAAAGTTAAAAAGTTGTTTGTTGGAAAAGTAATACAAACTGGGAAGGACACTGTACAACAATCCAAGAAAAGTACCAGCCAAGTCAAGATTAAAATAATAATTTGAGAACTTGTGTTTCAAGTATGAAACTTCTTCAGAATAACAAATGACTGTACAATCTCAGTTTAAATACATGACATCATTAATCACATGACACATCAAGGAAAAAAACAAAAGAAACAAAGTTAAAAACTTGAATAAACCATACTATGAAGTAAAGGCACAGCTAATAAAACCTCACATAAGCCCTAATGATTTTAGTTTAAGTACATGGTCAATAGAAATTTTGTCATTTAAACAGGATTGACCCCTGCATTTGTTTTTATTTGCCAGAATTGTTCACAAACCTCTAAGAAAAGGTCCACAGTGCCACCCCGTGGACTAGGTTGTGAAATTCCTATAGCAAAAAATAAAAAAATAATGCTCAGAAAATTCAGAAATGTGTTTAGCCAGGGCATTATTAAGGGCTTTCTTACCAATACTGTAAATATGTTCCCTAATCCTGTCCTTAAAACCTGTTTGTTTTTTTCCATTATAGAAACAGGGACATTTCTGACAGCTGCATAAACAATATCCTTTGAATGACAAGTACAATAGAATTTAGGGTTTATATTAATGTTAGCCACAGTAACTTCAACAAAAGCCTGCAAGTATTACAGTGCCCACATCTAAACATTCCCTACTTACCTCAGTTCTAGTGTTGGCCAACATTGTTACTTTTCAAACAGCTTCTTAAGATACACACTCCCCTTTGCACTGTAAACAACAGAGAAACCCCCTATTTTTGCTATATTGTCTAACTGGCTAAAAACACCCCAATTCCTTTGAATAATATTTTAATGTCTGAAAATCTAGGTTGTAGGTGGTAATAAAAGCTAAGGCTAATGGATCTCAATATAGCAATTACTAAAAGATGGAACTCAAAATCTAAACCAACTTTTAGTGAAGTATAGAATACTGTAAATGACATACAAGACTAGGAGGGGGATGTTAAGAAAATGGAAGTTGCAAATTGCATAGAAATAAATGACATTTGTGATAATAAGACATGAAGAAGAATGTTCAGGATGAGGAGTGACATTTAAGGGAAGTCAGAACACGTACATTAGGTAATGATAAGAAAACATATATGCATACTGCAATAGATTAATAATGAAAATTACTACTATGGTTTGTTTTCTTTTCTTTTAATGTATGTGTACCAAATTTTAAATCTGATTTTAATAAAGAGGTTTAAAAAACTCTAAGTCAATCTGCAGTAAACATTCATTTTGTGTTGGTGATAATCATAGTCATATCATTGTTCTCTACATAAAGTGTTAAGATATATAGCATAGTTGGAACTGTAACAACATCTCTGTAAGTTAATATAATTTTAGTTGAAGTCAGTCAAAGTCAAAGTCATAGTAAACTTGATTGTCATATAGACCCACACATGATTGCAGGCTATACACAATTTTGTTGCTTCGAGCTTAATGTGCAGACAAAAAAACACGTAAAAATATAAAAATATAAATATAAAAACTGAACTACAGACTCCATATATGATGGTAAAACTGACATGACACTAGGACATAATTACAATTTGAAATCTGAAATCCGTGCAATAAAAGTTTAAGTATGGGTTCAATGTGGTACACTGCAGTATGAGAGAGAGAGAACAAAATAAATTGTATTGATATTAATATCTGATTAAGGACAGCTACAGCAATGTGATAAACAGCTAAATACATACATTTAAAGACTATAATGGTACTTGGTGAGATGCAGACCACATTTTGTACTTGAGTATTCTTGTAATCTATTTAAGTTTAACTTCTCCATATTTTTTTTCACAAGGGAAAGCAAGTTTATTGGTGCGTAATTAAAAAGTAGGCTCTGCTATAAAATGGACCTCTGCTAGTCAGCCTTCCTAAAAGCTGTTATAAAGAATGTATCAGTAGATGTCCAGACATACATCACTGTTGCAGCATTACAGAACTTTGGGCATCTTCCTTGTGCTGCAACTATCAGGGACTTAAACACAGCTCCATTAAAGGGCAGTTGGAATGCAAAACTCTTCAGAGCTTTTTTGCCATTGAAGAGTGCTCCTCCAGCAGGTCATGTGGAACTGTCAGTAGCAATCCTTCAAGACCGGGCAGATAAGTCCTCTGTTGGGGAAAACCTTCTACTAATTTTATGTTTATTAAGAAAACTCGTATTTTTTTTTCTGACTGAGAAGTTGAATTTTACTAGGAAACTAAATGTTGTGGGACAGTCATTGCATTTCTAAGGCAGTTTCTTATGTAAATGCTTGTGTGAACTGCTTATGTGGAAACATTTTATTTTGACTAAAATTGTATTCAGTACTTAAGTGTTTGTATGGTTGGGGCAGGATACTGTGCTTGTGGGGGACTGGCAGTGATTTTGCTTACTCAAAGCCACTCATTTTCTACCTTAAACTGTATTGACTCATCTAGGCTCTACTACTTACTTTTTATCTCTTCCTCAGCTTACCTGCAGAGTAAACTCAAGGCTTCATGGCTTTACCTTCCTCTGCCACGAAAAAGAAGAAAATTGCCAAGGAGATTTTGGTGTCAGACTGGCTCCTATTTTGCCACAGCCACTGGTGTCTGACTTTACTGTGGTTGCTTGTCATTACTCAGGCCACCCATCTTCTTCTTCCCCAGTTCCATTTGCTGTTGTCATTGCACCCATCCAAGACCAGGCAAGAGCCATATCCACTGCTGCTACAGGGATGGCATCGGCAGATGAGAGACAACCACTTTTTTCAGAATCAGAGGAATGGACAGGTGAAGGGTCTTCACATGACCAGGACTTGGGCTTTAAAACTGGTACCAGCATGCCTACTAAGTGTTAGTTTTCAGAGAAAGTGTGCTTAGTGAAACAACTTCCCAAAAACACGTTTCTTTTTTTTTAAACAATTTTATTGATTTTGATTATAACAAACTTATATGCAGTCATATAAAAGTGTATAAGATAATATAAATTACAAATTTAAGAATTAATAACATACATTTATCACATTTAAATATGAATATAAATTTAACAAAATCATATGAACTATCGTATATACAAAGACATTCAGTATTTATACTTTAGAAAACACTGTAATCTTCAGTTTGTAGCTTATTTCACAGATAAAAAGAGGAGAGTCAATTACATTTATGAAGGAGGTTCATTCTTTTCCAACAAATTTTGCATGTTAACCCACAAATGATGTTCACATGTCTTTCTAGTTGTTCTAGAAATCGTGTTTTTTATCTGTAGATGTCATATATTTTTTAATGTATTAGTAAATTCAGAAAATGTAGGAGGATATTTTGAGATACAATTTTTCGTTATGGTCTTTTTAGCCACTGACAATATGGTCCATAGTAATGAATATTTTATTTTTCTAACACATAGTGGAATAGGCATATTAAATATAACCAGCGATTTATTCAATATGAAATTATCTGAAAAGAGTGCTTGTAAAAATTCATTTATATTATTCCAAAAGGTGTTTAAAGTAGGGCAATCAAAAAACATATGAGCCCAGTTAATATCTACACTAGAGTTACATCTATTACAAATGTTTTGTTTTTTGTTGATTTTATCCATTAATTGTGGTCTGTAAAAATATCTGTTAATAAATCTCAAAGTATATATTTTCCTTTCAAAGAAAATTATGTTTTCCCTGCTGATTGTAGTATATTAGCCTTGTTTTGCTCACTTGGGAGATTATTGTTAATTGAGCTATAGTAGTTCCAGTAGTTATGTGGACAGCAAAATGTTTCTTCTCTCTGTAAATAAAGGAGAGATTACCTGAATGAGTATGTTTATGTAATAGAATTGATTTAAAAACTTGTAATAAGATCTTAGTGTTATGTTTATTAGTTGATGAAATTAATTCTAATTTATTCTCAAGATATACTATGAGTGTATGTACACCTAGCCATATAGATTTATCAAGTCCATATTCCTATATAATATGATCAACTGATTTAGTTTTGTATTCAGATGTTAATTGGAACCAAAATTTGAGTTCATTATTTTTAAATAAGGTAATCTTATCAAAATCTGAAATTAAAAAAAGTCTCTTGTGTGAATGCAATGGGGAATAATAAGAAAAAAACAAGCTTTGTATTTAATATGTTTATATATAAAATTCCTAAAGTTCATTATAATAGCATGTATGTAACTGTCAGTATGATTAGGATTAGCATGAGTGACAAAATAATCTTTTTAAAATCCATATAATAGGAGTACTTTCTAATTGATATGTTGAAGGTCTCATTATAAGCTGCATAGCTGATAATTCCCAGAAAGATTTCCATTTAGCTGAATAAGTAATATCTAAAAGCTGTGAAATGGTTCTAATTATAGAGCAGATCGAGTAAAGATTTAGATCTGGAAATGCTATCCCGCCATTATTCCAGCTATTAATGTGTTGATTAATGGCAATTCTTGTTTTTTTGTGGAACCAAAAGAATCTTAAAATCAGAGTGTTTAATTTATTAATAAACATTTTTTGAAGGAAGAATTAGAATAGATTGTATAATGTATGAGATTTTGGGTAAAATTATCATTTTTATAATAGTTAGTCTTTCTTCAGTAGTGAATAGCATTGTATTACAATTTGAAAATACATTTTGAATATTTTGCAAACATTTGTTATAATTTAATTGCATTATTGATTTTATATCTTTGTCAAGAATAATTCCAAGATATGTAATATGATCTGTATTAGGGATATGATGAGTATAGTCCTTAATTTATTTATTTATTTTTATTATTAGGGTATATGGGTAAGATGTTGGTTTTATTGTCATTAAATGATAATCCATCCATTATTTGAAAAGTTTTAATCAATTCAAATAGTGACAGAAATGAGGAGTCATTTCCTCTTGTGGTAATAAGTATATCATCTGCAAGCAACTGAGTCTTAGCTATTATGTCTTTATCTATCTCCAAACCCTCTATATTTTTATTATTCCTTATTTCATTTGGCCAAGGTTCCATAATCAGAGAAAATAATAGAGGTGAGAGAGGGCATCCTTGTTTGGTATCTTTTATAATAAGGCTCTTATTTGAAATACATGACCCTATTTTGATATATGCAAATGTTTCTTCATATAAATGTTTTAGAAGGTTAATAAAGTTATATGAGAAATTTAGGTACTCCAGAAGAATAAGTAAATAATTCCAATTAATTGAATCAAAAGTGGCATTTATGTCAAGCCTAATTAATGTTAAGTTCATTTTATATTATCAAAAGTACTTCTATTAGACACAAATCCTGCCTGGTCTTCATCTATTAATTGAGGTAAGAACCTTTTTCATCTTTCTGAGAATATGTTCAGAAACATCTTATAATCAATATTCAGTAAGGATATTGGTTTGTAAGAGGAACAGTATTCCGTGTCTTTATTTGATTTTAGGATAGCGGATATGAATGTGTATTTCCATGATGAGGGTATATTATTATTATTCTGGGCAACATTATATACATTGTGCAGTAGAGTAATAGCCATGTTGGGCATAATTTTATATATTTCTGGAATAATTCCATCATTTCCCTGTTCTTTATTAAGTTTAAGCTTATTGATTTGATTTAGTATGTGTGATAAAATAATTTGCTTATCAATAACTTCTATTTGTTGTTTGTTCAGTTTATTATATATGTTTTTATTAATAAAATTTCTTATATTATCTTCTGACTCTGTTGTGTAAATTGATTGATTTAATGAAAATGACATCTAAACTCTTCTAATATATCTTGAATACTGTGTACCTTTCTTTTCTTTCTCATAGAGTGTATTTCTTTAATATAATTATATTTATTTAATCTTTTGGTCTTATTCTTAAGGTTTGATAAATGTTTCGGATTTACTGAATAGGCAAGAAATTTATATTTTTCTAAAGTTATCATCATCTTGTGATGAAGAATAGATCTATATTCTTCATTTAATTTGTATATCTCTTCTCTTATATTTTTAGAGGAAAGATTATCTTTAGTTTTGATGTGTAATGAGTCCAGATTATCCTGTATTGTTCTCATGTCTTTGTCCCAAACTTTCATCTTGTTGTAATACCATTTGTTAATTTGTCCATACAAGTATGCTTTTAAAGCATCTCGAATAAATATATCTTGAGTGCCAGAAGTTGAATTTATACTTAAAAAGTTTTGTGTCTCTTCTTTTAAAAATGATTGAAAATCTTTAAGCTGTGTAAGATATGCCGGGATTCTCTTAATTTGAACATTGGAGGTATTATTAATATTAAGTTCAGATAGAATAGTATTATGATCAGAAATTGGGCACAATATGAATTAAGAACACAAACCCCACTAATAATATATATTATGTAATTTAAATTGAAACAAAACTAGAACAAAGTTTCTTATAAAACAAAAAAAAAAAAATCAACTTTAGAATACTTCATCTGGAATGGATATATGTTCACATAAGTAATACCTTATAGATAAATGCATGTGACCAAATAAAATACAGTATATTATTCTTATATTCAGAGATGAGTTAAAATATCTATAGGAATATTAAAGAACTAACTAGATTAACCAACAACCTTACAACTGATATAAATAAAAGGAATTATTTATATAAACAGCACTTCTACTTAGATATTATATATCCTACAATATCAAAATCAAGATTGTGCTAC
Organism: Protopterus annectens; assembly: GCF_019279795.1. Classification (NCBI taxonomy): domain Eukaryota; kingdom Metazoa; phylum Chordata; order Ceratodontiformes; family Protopteridae; genus Protopterus; species Protopterus annectens. The sequence continues at coordinate 1,597,129,553 of NC_056735.1, read as the reverse complement.
TCAAGTAGTGACATGTTTGTATAATCATTATAATCTGCAATAATATATTCATAAATCATGCTATGTCTCTTCCCTTATATTTATAAGTTATACAAGAGAAGGAGAGAGAAAAAAAACATGAATAAAAGCTATTATACATGTATGAATATTTCCAGTCAATTATACTCAAAATGGCATCCTTAGTGACACAGATGTAGCTATTAGTGATACCCTTGAGAGGTATTCAATGCATCAGCAATAAATGAAACATATCAAATACAGTTAATAACTATGTCCAGAAACATTCACTGACAAAGTATAGACATTTCTTGTGCAGAAGCCAATTAGATATGATAATTATGTTATTCAGTGACTTACTACACAAATAAACAGTCTATAGAAATAGAAACAACCTCTCTTGTGAAATTTAAACAAAAAATGTAATATGTTAAGTAGGAGCTAACTTTAAATAAGGCAACATTTATCATAATATGAGATATTATCAAAATAACTGGAAGAAGAAAAGAAAAGAAGAAAGAAAATGAAAGAAAAAAAAAGAAAGAGGTAGACTGCAATGAATGTATACATACACAGGATAAATAAATAAAATATATACATGTTTACAAGTAAAGGCTTTCACTGTTCTTTATCTTCTTTCTTTCCCTTACCTCTCTCTCCCTTTCATGTTTTTCCTGTTGATTCTATACTTTTCTCGCCTCTGGAAACCAAAGATATACAAAAAGGCCCAAAATATTCCAGTAATCCTGTACTTGACCATAGATTTTGTTGTTCTGTAGCCTAAAATGTGTTTTACAGAAGAAAAACAAATGTGCTTCTGTTTCTTGAGATACGGCTGATTTATTGGCATTTACTAAGGAAATTATTACTGCTTCTTCCTTGCTTTTAGATTCTTCAGGCAGGAAAAAAAAAAAAAAAGAGTTCCAGCTCTTTCTGACTTTAAATTTCAGTCAAAAGAACACAGTGTGTGTGTGGTTATATGTGTGTGTGTGTGTGTGTGTGTGTGTGTGTGTGTGTGTGTGTGTGTGTGGGGGGGTACAGTCTGGAAATTTCTATGCTTCTGAACCTTCTGATTCTGTAGAATGTATATATTTAGATTTCTCTTCTAAGTTTATATAAGATCTGAAGAGATACTTTAAGTTTTTCAATGGGAACAAAATGAAATTCGAATAGCATAGAAAGCATACTATGAATTGTGGCAGTTAGAGATGATTGAAACTGCAACTATTCCTCCTTTGTTGTTTGCTTAAGAGAATGTTTTTCACACGCTGCCTTTACTTTACTGTAGGTCAGTCTTCTGGTCCCAAGAACTCTGACAGATTATGCTAGGTAGGCAGACACACAAGTATCTGTTTTTTAATCATAAAGGAGAGAATGATGTTATCTCTTTATCCATGTCTACTTCTCCTAAAATGTTTTCATCTAATTCTTTACCATTCAGGATTTTAAACTGCCCATCTTGTATATTATAGTTCTTACTGTTACTATTTGATATTATGCTGAAGCTAATTGTCAATATTTCTCTTTCTTGAGTAAAGAATTTATTGTTTCAACAAACAGCTGTTCTCATGTGACAGAGCATATTTTAAAGTGGGCTTGTGAAGCTCCTGATTCGACCACTTGAGCTGCTGCTTTTAGATATGCTTTCTGTGAACCTGCTTGGTTTCACTTTTAAAATATTTCTGATTATAAATTTGAGACTTTAAATGTTCATTTAGATAAAGTGACTCTCTTTGGCCCTTCTGCAGCTGAAGTAATTAAGAAGTGTGATGCAAGGGAAAAAAAGTGACTCAGATCTTTCAACCTTCCTTTTCAGAACAAAACATACATTTTCTTCCTCTTTAGCACCCTTTTGCCATAAGCAGTTTGAGCAGCAAAGATCTAGCAATCATGATTTTAAAAATCAGTGGAATGGGACTTCAAAAAAGAAAGGAAAATCATGTAAAAGTCCTCCCAGTGATTCTGACAATTTACCTCTAGGCTCTCCTCCCTTCCCATCATGGCAACATTTCCAGGTCTCTGAGACCTCATATTCCTTTGTAGCATCAGATTCTTTCAGACAGCTAGATTCTGAATCTGATAAAGTGGGATGCACTTAACAATCCCTCCTTTTAGGGGATTCCCTGTTTGCCAGGGAACCAGATTTCTCCATTTCCTCCTATTTTGCATAACATGCTATCGCTAAGAGTCATAGAATTTTGCCTCTCAATTTCCTAGGCATATGTTTTCATTGAAAAATTTGTCTTGTTCCCAAAATAAAAGGACCAGTGCTAGATATTTAATTTCTAAACTGTTTTGTCAGGATTCCAACTTACAAGATATTATCTTTTCATTCTCTTATATCTCTCATCAACCATCTAGCTTTCATGGTAACACTAGTGCTAAAGATCTCCTATCATCACGTTCCCATTGCTAAGCATTCCAGGATTTTCGTATCAGTTCTCTATTTTATCTTTTCGACTCTACAATGCACTTGGGGTATTCACAAAACATCTAGTTCTAGTGATTGCTTACTGCAGATTAAAAAGAAATCACATTTTTCCATATCTGAATAATTGTCTTACCAGGCAGATTGCAGTCCATGTCTTCCATTCTCCCTTCAGACCCCTGTTCATTCAGTCACCACAGATGCTTTAGAGCTGTTGTTTGGGAGTGGTGGGCAAGCTCTTTGGGCTCCTGTAGACTGAAAGAATCATGTAACTGTAAGAGAGATGTTTGCAGCTATCAGGGCTTATAGGACCTTGAATAATCTCTTAGTCTCAGGACCTCTGTATGTGTGTGCAGACAACATCACAGTGACGTGCTACATAAACAAACTGGGCAGATGAGGTACCAGATCTTACCACATTGCAAACTTACTGTGCAATTCAGCTCAGTTTCATACAAACATCATACATTCTGTCAGAGGAAAACCTAATTTCAGACAAGCTCAGGAGAACCAGGATAAATCCGAATGAAAATATCCTAGGGTCTAGAAGAACTGATCTACCTTTGGGGAGCACCTCAGGTGGCTATGTCTGCCTCTTTCAGAAGAGGCCACTAAAAACTTTCCTCTAGGGCTCCATGCAAACAGACCTGGAAGACAGATAAAATGTAATTTCTATGGATGTGAATGTATGCTTTCCCTTTCCTTCTATTGATTTCCAGGGATCATCTAAAGATCCAGAATGAGTCTCCAAAAAAATGTGGTGGTGACTCTCTTTCGGCCAAGTCAACAGTGGTTCTCCATTTTTCCCAATTTGGACAAGGGCAATTATTACATACTTCCCCAGAGACTAAATTTACTCAAACAAGATGGGGGGGGGGGTGATGCACCCAGTCTAGAAACTCTTCCTCTACATCTCTAAATGACAAAACAGTGATACCTTATAGGCATCCTTTTCCTGAGAGCATGCAGCAGGTACTAAAGGAAGCAAAAAAAAAAACTGCTACTAGAAAATCTTACATGTGCGAATGGAAAAGATTTCCTAGTTGGTGCCAATCAAAGAAACAAGATCTTCTTCTGGCCTGGCTGCCTCTGGTTCTTGGATATTACTGTCCAATGCTCTTTCACATTCTCCTGTCAATTTACATTTAACAGCCATTTCTGCTTGCATGCCCTTGAACCCCCTCCACTTTTTAAAATAATGCTCAGGTTAAACAGTCTTTGAAAGGGGCATTACATACTCATCCACCTAAGAAACAGGTGGCTGCCCCTTGGGATGTGAACTTTGTGCTTGAGAAGCTTACTCTGTCTCCATTTGACCTGGGTCATTAAGCTGGTTTCAGGTACTTAACCCAGGAGACTGTTATGCTCATTGTTCTGTCATCTGCTAGGATAGTCTCTGATTTCCAAGTTCTTATGGTGAGTCAACACTACTTTGTTTTTCAAATAGTTAGGTTTCTTTGAAGAAAAATTCTAAATGTGCCTAAAATGGTCTCAGAGATGGTTTTGATTATTAATCTCTCAGTCTACTTTTTTGATATTAAGACCAAGGGAAAAAAAAATCTTCACCCTCAAGATATTTACAGGCATCTCAGATACTACCTGGACAAAACTCAAACCTTCAGGAAAGCTGATCAGCTATTTGTCACATCTGAAGGAAAGAGAAAAGGACAACAAGTGTCAAAACAGACCATTTCCAGGTGGTTGTTTCATGCTGTTGCCTTTTGTTATACTCATAATAATAAGCCACTTCCAGGCAGGTTTGAGCCCATTCCCCAAGTACTTTGGTTTCTCTGGTGGCCTTCTGAAAAAGGGTGGACTCTAGAAGTATTTTAGAGGCAGCAACATAGTTCTCTGTGGAGACATTTACAAACACTAGAAAATGGATTCATTTTCCATGTCCACAATAGACTTCACTAGGATCAATCTCCAGGGGCTCCTGCAGCCTTACTTTATTGGCCACCTCAGTTTGTCATTTCTTATTCTAAACTATGGTAGTCTACTCATATAGCTTAAGTTACTGCATAAGTGATCTATGTCTGAATATAGTGCTGCTGTTTAAGTAAACTTACTACTTAACAGTAGATATTCTAATAAATTACTGTTGCAGTGTCTTGTCTGTTTTCTTTCTCTAGTCCCCTATTTCTTGTCTGAGTTCCTTTGGTCTTGCCAGGGTATGATAGGGTTGCCACCTTTTGATAGGGCCAAAACTGGACCAAAACCACACCCTTGCATATCCCTTAACCCTGCCCATCTCTTCCCCTCCCCTGCCTACTCCCCACACATATTTTAACATCACATGCATGTCAGGGGAGGAGAAATGTCCTCTTTTCCTGGTTAATTTTCAATCATGTGACATTAGTGATGTTTTTATTAAATAAAAGCACAAGATGTAACAAGCTCCAATAGTATGATTAACTTTCAAAGAAGAATATAGCAATAACCCACGCCTGGGTGTGGGTAATGCTAAATTTACCCACGGTTGGCGTGGTTTGGTCCCGAGGGCGAAGCCCGAGGGACCAAACAAAGCCAACCGTGGGTAAATTTAGCATTACCCACACCCAGAAGTGGTTATTGCTATTATCATGACATTATTTAAGAAAAGAAACTATCACTTTTCTTAAATAATGGCATAGTATAATGCCTGTTTACTGCCCTTCCGCAGATGTCTGGCATCTGCGGCAGTTCTGATGTACTGCGCGCCTGCGCAGTACATCAGAGCTGTGGGCAAAAGCAATGGAGAAAGCAAGATCTCCGTTGCTTTTTTTAGTGTCTCGCTATGTTAAATGAGTTTAACATAGCGAGACAGTTTTAAAATAAGCAACGGACATCTCCGTTGCTTATTTTAAAACTGTCTCGCTATGTTAAACTCATTTAACATAGCGAGATTAAAAAGCAACGGAGATCTTGCTTTCTCCGTTGCTTTTTTTTTAAACACTGCCTCGCTATGTTAAATGGGTTTAACATAGCGAGACAGCTTTAAAATAAGCAACGGAGATCTCCGTTGCTTATTTTAAAGCTGTCTCGCTATGTTAAACCCATTTAACATAGCGAGACAGTGTTTAAAAAAAACGAGTTATACTAATGGAAAAAAGTCCGGGCGACCGGACCTTTTTCCATTAGTATAACTCGATTTACAATGGGCACGCTGGCCAATCAGCGTGCACGTTTTGGGGGGATCATGGTATAATACTAGAGTTTGTACAGGGTTATCTGAACTACCAGACAATCAGTTTAATTTCTGGATAGAACACAAAAAAACTGTGGTATCCCTAGGATGTGGATGGACATTTCTTTTTTGTATATAGTTTTGCTTAGATTTCTTTCCTAGCATTGCTCCCCAGCATACTTAGCTCCATGTTCTGAAGTTCTATGCATTTCACTTGTTATTTTATGTATCTCTGCTTGAGCTTCTGACAATTGGATGAAGAGAAATCAGCCCAAAGTTTTGTTAACTTGGTTGTTCACATTGGGTGGGATCCATATAGCTTTGCTACTGTAATAGTGATCTATTAGAGCATATGCTGTTGTGGTAAGTTTACTTACACATCTGTACTGTCTTCTTTTACACTGGCTAGAATTTTTTTGTCTATGTTTGTGATTCCATCATAATCTTTGGCCATACTGATGTTCAAATATTTCGGCAAGAATAAAATATTACAGCTTTGAGGGATAACTATTTGTTTAAATTCAGAGTAAGGACTTTTGATAAGTTTATATGATATCTAAAAGTACTTTCCAGGTACTAGTTGTATGTTGTTCGATTTTATTAACACTGTATACCATTTCTCCATTCTTAATCTGTGTAGGCAGTATCTCTTCTTAAACTGCACTGCTTTTATATATCTGAAAAAAGTAGTTTCTTATTTTCATTTAATCAGAAGCTAAGTTCAATTATGTCTAGCCTTTATATGCATGTCTCGAGCTAGTTACATAACTTATCATAATATTCTTTCATCTTTCAGTCTTTTGTAAGTTTTCCATTTTTTATATGCTTTCTTTATTTAATTTCTAATCATAAGATTCCCAGTTGTGTCATTAAGCATAATGCCTGCCTCCCGGTGTCAATATTTTTCAGTGAGTATTGCTCTGATTTCCTAAAAATTTAATACCTTAAAATAATTATATCTGTTCCAGTCTGCAAATAGATAAACTTTTATTTGTAATCTGTTTCAGGGATCAATTTGTTTATGACTGAAGTGTTTTACAGAAGTAAGACTATGAAGTTTACAAATTACTTCAAAGTATGCCACAGTTAGTTCCAAGCAGAGGTAACAGTGGTTTGTAACTGGAATCAAAATATTTCTTATTTATACAAACTAAATGCAGGTTATTATTCCTTCCACATGTATGCTTATTTATGATATCAGTTTTTTTATCCATAATGTACGACAATAATTTCCATTGATTCCTATATAATTCCTACTATTCTTCCAGTTTTTACCAAGTAGATTAAAAACAGTCATGGTTATTTTTATTTCTTTCACTGTTCTTAAAATAAAGAAATTGATTTAACTGCACAATACATTTTGATTTGGTTTTGGATGCCTGTAGATGTAAGATAGCAATATAGATCTGTGATCAAAGTTCAACTTAAGTGTGAGGAAGTCAGTTTTACTGTGAGGGTTGCTAAGTGATTGTTCTTCCAGAGCTTGAATAAAATTATATAAGTAATAACCAATGGCATGGTGTGGTATATTGAAGATGTACCCATGGTCGGTGTGGTTTAATCACGAGGGCGAAGCCCGAGTGATTAAATAAAGCCAACCGTGGGTATATTTCAATGTATCATAACGAAGGAGTCGGTTATTGCTATTAAACAATTACATTATTTAAGAAAAAAAGACTTACTTTTCTTAAATAATGTATTTGTATAATGCGCTGTACTGTCCTTTCACAGCTGGGTAGTATCTTGCTGCCTTGTTTTGATGCACTACGCATGCATATGGGACTTGCATTCCCATGCATACCCAGTACATCAATGCTTTGAAAAGGAAGCAATGGAGAAAAGAAAGTCTCCTTTGTTCCGTTTTTCTTTTATTCTTTTTTTTTAATTAAAAAAAAAAAAGTTTCAGCTACTTTAGGGGTAGGAGAGAGAGACAGAATGGAGGAAATGCAAAGAAAATCAGGTACGTGTATTTAGTTTTAAATATCGTACCTGATTTTCTATGTATTTCCTCCATACTGCCTCTCTGTTATGTCTGGAGTCTGGACTATAGATTTTTTTTTTACTTTTTATTAAAAAAAAATAAAGGTTATGGAATATACGAATGGAAAGAAGTCTGGGTGACCGGATCTTTTTCCGTTGATATATTTTACGATTTACAATGGGCATGCTGGTTGGGCTGGCCAATCACCATGTTCATTTTCACATATTAATGGGCAGTCATTGTATAATTAAAGCTATACACCCTGTACCTTACCTGCTTTCCCCAAAGGTTATACAGATATTAAATTACTCTACACAAAAATATGGACTACCCAATTTTTGTTGTTTTACTCAATTTTCTTTTTAACAGCCAAATTGTTTTATAACCCTACATTTCTATCACAGAAATGTTAAGGATGCTTGTAGCATTACGAAATTAAAATGAAACATAATATTTTGTTAAAGGGACATTGCTATCTATAATCATTTCTGATCCTTGCCATTTGCTTTTGTATTACACTAAAGAAATGATGATGTAGCTAGTTTCCTCTAACATGCCAAAGTAACATGCAGTCTGTCATTAGTCAGGGCTTGCTTATTGTCATCTACTTCACCATGGTCCACAAATTCAAACCATAGACACATGAGTATTTACCCTGTTAATGTTTTTTGCATCATGTTATTTCTTATTAAATAATACTTGGATAAAGGCATACGAGACAAATAAAATATAAAAGTACAATCTGTATCAAGCTGCTGGATGAAGAGAAGGACGAGCATTTTCTCATTTTTGCTTATTACTTAGAATGTTGCATTAACATGGATATCAACATTTGGAAGAAGTAACTGTTTGAGCTACACTAGCAATGATTTCTTCTGCAGTTGTCTTTACTTGTTTGAGAGAGCTGCAATTGTTTCTACACCTAATATCATAAGTTCATATTCATACATTTTTCTAAATGACTACCAGTCATTGGTCTTCACGGCTCTAATTTTATGTGTTGCCTTATACTGTGACCTGAAAATCGAAGAGCATTCTTTTGTAAGTGAAAATCCTTTGCATAAGGCTTCTAAAACATATGCTGCTGAAAGAGGCATATATCTGTACCATAACTATATATACAGCACCGGTTCTACTTATAGTTATTGAATTTTGACAATTCTGGGAATAAATAAATTAATAAAATGTGAACTGCAAAAATAGATAGCAGGTGATAATTAACATTCTATATTCTGGCGTATTTGTTTGTGTTCACACCATGTTAATGTAAAACCTTTAAACATGCTCATATTGTGTAAACTAAATTAGAAATGTATGCTGATGAATTCTACCACAGATTTTGACATAGTACTTATTTTCTGTCTAAACAGTTTCATCGCCACTGAAATAAAGGTTTTGATATCTTATACAAAGCTGAACTGAAACCACTTGGAAAACAAAAGCAAAACCATGCCTTTATGAAATGCAAACTATGTACCCTGTTTTTATTAATATTTTGCTGAAGGTATACAATATATGATTCTGGATATAGGAATTATGAAAATAATCATAGTAACCACTAACTCTTCTTGGATGATGAGAACTTTTATTTTTGCAGCACATTGCCTTCAGATGCCATTTCTGTGGAAAAAGATATGAAAGCCTATGGCAAAGAAAAGATTAGTGAGGCAATTAAAGTGGCAAATGTCAGGGCAATAAGTTATCCATAATTCAGAAGTTATTAAAACTTCACCTACAAACAAAATATTTTAAGCTCGGCTTTCTGTTACATACATAAATCATGATTTTGAATGTATTCATTGGCTTCTGACTGTAAGAATATATTGTTTGTTTTTCTTTTGTGCAAGATTTAGGAATAAGATGTACTTTGCAGAGCAAATAAGTCAAATAGAGAAATATGCATGTTGTACTGTAACTTTAATAAGACTGTGAAATAAAATATGAAAGTAATTTTATGTTATATAAGATAATCCCTCATGTTGGTTATGGTATATAAGATAATCCCTCATGTTGTAGCTGAAGGTAAACAAGTGACACTCATTGCTGACTGGGCAAGTTTTCTAGTAATATTAATATTTTAAAATTATTTCATAAACAAATTGTATGATTAGGACTTAAGATAATGAAGTTCCAGTGCCCTGTTCCATAACAAGCAATCCAATGGGGAGAAAATTAAACTGCTTACATATAAGCTACTGTTTAGTGTTTCTTCCTGTCAAGTCCATTATACATGCCAATTCCATTCATTTGAATGATATGCATACACTAATTTGTTCAAGCAGGGCCCATAATGTGCATGTGTGTGCATATGTGTATGTCTGTGTCTGTGTGCATGTGGATGGCGTACTGATAGAGTTTAAGTAAATTACTATGTTACATTTTGTCATTAAACATACTATTATGACTCTGAGCACAGCAGATAAAGTATGGGGGTAACTACTCAAATTTGGGGCGGTCAGCAGTTGAGGGTTGATGACTGTCTGGTCAAACTTAATGAGTCTGTAGAACAGAGCATTGAATGACAAAAATGCATCCTTCATTTGAGTATCTACCTAAATGGGATTTACAGTGGCAGATACATTGGCCATACCTATGCTTGCACATATATATATATATATATATATATATATATATATATATATATATATATATATATATCACTTTCCAACCTGCTGTGGTTCTCCCAACAAGGGTAAGCTGGGATGGAGCAATAAGAAAGTCGTAGTGCACTGATCATAATAGACCCGTTGCAGGCACAACTCAGGTGAGGAAATACACCAAAAGATAATAGTAAACTAAATAAATAAATAATAGAACTAATAGACAAATGAAACAATGAGCAAGTATTAATTACAAAAATAAAACAAATGTGGATCAACTTTAATAGAAAATTTGGTTGATAAGTAGCAGGTTAGAACACAGGGTAGAAGTAGAGGTGATGTAAATGAGGGAGGAGATAAGTAGCAGGTTAGAACAAAGGGTAGAAGTAGAGGTGATGTAAATGAGGAAGGAGATAAGTGGCTTCTCCAGTGGAAAAACACTTGCAGTCAGATTTTTGATACAGGTGTCCTTTGAGCTGTGCTATGAAATTGGGAAAAGAGGAAAATTCTTGGAGGTGAGGCAGAAGGATTTGCCAGAGTTTGGGTGCAAAATGGAGAAGGATTTTTTTGGCACAGAGCAGTTTAGTTTGAGGATTCTGGACAGAGGTAGTCAATCAGAAGAAGTTGTGGAGATTATAAAGTGTGTTTTTACTGTGAAGTTTGGCACCAAGAGGTAGGAAAGCAGCTGGTTGAAGTGGTGTGAAAAGACTCCTGTACATAACTAGGAGCTGTCTGGTTTTGGAGATAGTGATACAATGGTGATCCTAAGGGGATGTTGGAAATGAACCAGCAGATTTTATTTTCAACTGACTTAGAATGGATGAATTTACTTTCAATTTTAATGAATAAATGCTCTAATTTGGGGTAAAAGACCCTAGAGGAGGTAGCTATACCACTACAGTTAAGGGTTACAAAATGTTAATGCATCCTGCAAGTATATGAAAGGGTAATGTTGTTTTTTATGAGTACTGAACATCAAAAATGATAAAAGACCTGGGATTAATTCTATGTGATGTAAGCAAGGGGTATGGCAAACCTCTGCCCAGGTGGGTGACTGTGTGTTCAAAGAATTTGAAGTGTCTATTGGATTTACTTTGCCAATTTCTGGAGTCAGTTATCCTTTGTGATAAGCCATTTTTTTTTGTTGGCATCATGGACACAAAAGAAGACACCCCCCATGAGAAAAAAAAATAGTTGTCTGCATTGGTGAGGGCCTTCATCGCATCTATGCAGAAGAGGCCACAGGGTGTTTCATCAGCACACATAAAAGTGTCTCAAGAAACTGTAACATTGTATGTCATACTCATTCATATGCCTGCAGATTATGTGTATTCTGGGGGTCTCATTTAGGTGAGAGCCATCACTAATATATATATATATATATATATATATATATATATATATATATATATATATATATATAAAGACAGTTCTGTGGACCTTTTGATTGTCCATAATACTGTGCTTGTACAGTAATCCATTCATTTTAAGATGGTTTCCTAGAGATATTTATTTATTTTCAGGATTAGTCAGTAAAAGTTTATGAAAAAACAATATGTGTGCTATGAACAGTATCCTGTTAAATCTAGATGTTACTCTTTATTCATCTAACTCCTTTTCCTTTGACCTTATACAGTAAATCAATATAAAAATTAAGTGATTAAGTAAATAGGTAGGAAAATAAATAAATACATAAATAACAAAGTATTTGTATAGTGTACTTTGGAAGTGGGAAAAATAATTTTGAGTGTGATGGTTTAATACTTATGGAAAATGTCTGAAAATAATACGGGTAGAATCTGTAAAAACGATGACAACCTCTGTTTTTGACATTATTGAGATTCTCCAGTTCAGTTATCAGTAGGGGTGCCTTCTGTGTGGAGTCTGGATATCCTCGCTGCGATCGCGTGGGTGCTCCAGTTTCCTCCCACATTCCAAAGACATGCAGTAGGTGGATTGGACACTCTAAAATGGCCATAGGTGAGAATGTGTGTGTGAGTGAATGGTACAAATGAACATTGTGGCAGGACTAGCTACCCTGTGGTGTAAAACCTTGGTTCAAGACGATTTTCACTGCTGTAGTGTCACCCCCAACCTCATGTGCAAAATTGGAAAAGGGGTTGAGGATGGATGGATAATGCTGGCTAAAAAACAAAGTTATCACTACTTGTCAGTGGCGCATAGGTTATTGTTTACTTAAGTCATATTAAAATAAAATGAAAAAAAAATATTGAAAAGGTCAGAAACATAATAAAGCTTAACAGTTTAAAATTTTTTTAATGCAATAAGTTATATTGCCATGATAGTTATAGTCCTATATTATAAAGTATTTTAAAGAAGTTCAGTCCTTCTTGAACACCACTGTCTTTCTAGTTGCCTTCCCCTTATGTTAGTTTGACCATATATCTGATTTCCTCTCTGTTTTTACTGGCTTGTGTGAGTAAGCACAAAATTATCATTTTGTGAAATCACTCCCCTTCAACTATTTCAATTTATTGGCCATCCCACTGTATTTCATAGTACTAGAATACAAAAGTGACCACCCCCTTTCAATCTATTTTGCCGTTTTAAAAAATAGTGACTGTCCACTAAAACCTAACTTTTTAGATAGGTAAAACTTAAGTTGCCTACTTTCACATCTAACTCCTCTAGTGCACACTGCAGTGTTTAAGATAAACCTTTTTTTTTTCATCTTACCTTTAAGCATCCCTGTGACTAGCACTTGCTTTAAAACCTGCTGGAAAGCACTAGGAAGTCTTAAACTGATACAAGCACTCAGCTCTCCTTCTTAATAAGGAGAAATGAATCGTAGGCACTAGAGAGCCTATAATTGCAAAGTTCCTTGCTAAGGTAAGGGAAAACAGCTCTTGTACTTACAAAAAAAAAAAAGCACCAAACCAGGCACGTCTAAGGGTCAGCTTCCGGTGATCTCTCCTGTTCACCTGGTGAATCTGGGCATACTGGGGCAATGCAGCAATTGCCTCATGTACACAGACAACCCTTTTCTCCTACCACCCAACACTACAACCTGTGAGAGATGCACTTACATAGCCAAACTGGAAGCAAAGCTCACTCCACCCAAGATTGTGCTAGACAGTCAAGAGGAGAAGGTTAACACCCACACTACACCTCAAGCAACACATAGTCCTTCTAAACCCACAACACCAACACCCACATAAAGCAACACTAAACCCAGATATGTGGAGGCCCTTAATATTAACCTGCCCAAGCATCAAGGACCTCCAAAGCTGAAACACAAACACCAATCACAACCAAAGTGTCACATAGCTCACAACACCAGTGTGCCAACCAACAACAGCCCATAAGGCAAGACAATGTACCCAGCACTTTAGTAATAGGTGACTCTATAGACAGACATGCTGATGTCCCACTCACCAGGCTGAACAAGAAGTAAATTACAGTCAGCTGCCTGTCGGGTGCCAGTATCCGCCACATAATGCAGGCACTCAAGTCACTCCACAACAAGTACAAATATGACTCTGTCATTGTCCATATTGGAGTGAATGACTTGAGATGTACCTCCCTGGACTACATGAAAAGAGACATGGAAGAGCTCTTGGATCATGTGGCCCAGGCAGGTATGTCCCTAGCCCTGAGTAGCATCCTGCCTTCATCCAGAATGGCACCACAGTATAAGGACAAAATGATTGACCAACAATTAGCTAAGCTTCTGGTGTCATTCAAAGGGGATCCAGTATCTGTCTGCCTGGGGCGACATAATCGACAGACCACGATGCTTCACCAGAGTTGGTCTGCACCTGTTGCCTCTGAGATTCAGGTTACTGGCTAAGGCTCTTGCCACCCCTATAGTGCCTTTTTTTAGGCAAAGTTCAAAGGACAAAACCATCACCGTAACAGGTACAAGCATGCAAAATCTGAAGGTAATGGTATTCAATGCTAGCAGTCTAAACCTCAAAATGTACTCTCTTGAGGCACTCCTAAAAATGGAGAACATCGATATCTGTGCAGTAACTGAGACCTGGTTCAAGGATCCAGAGAACACCCTGCAACATCAGGCTACAACTCTTACCACACTTTTGGCCACCAAACTAGGACCGGAACACTACAGGTAGAGGAATTTCCATATTCACCAAGGATATTCACAACACCAGGCTATTTGCCCAAAACAATGCATCTGAAATTCTCCAGGTACAACTAACACTAGGTAAGACTGCTGTCCAAATTGTAACTTGCTACAGATTCCCCACCATGCCCCAAGATTCTCACTACATCTTTCTAAACATACTGGAAAATATTAAGATACAACCAGACACCCTAATACTGGGTGATTTTAACTACCCTGCCATTAACTGGGAAAACTACTCTGGTAGCAACTCCTTTGCACAAATAAATTCCAACGCCCTGGATCAGCTAATCCATAGTCCCACCAGGGGCTCCAATATCCTAGACCTGGCCATTACCAACATGGGAAATCGACGCTCCACACCTATGGTCACCCCCTCATTGGTCAGGTCTGACCATAAGCTAGTCACCCTTGACATCCACATCCCACCCCCACGCCCCAGTAAGGAAACCTCTGTAAAAAAAAGTTATCCAAAGCCAATTTCGTGCTACTCAAGTAAGAAGTGACAAACTTCATGACACCCATGCAGACAGGAACTGAAAATTCGACTGCTGAATCCTACACTAAGGCACTGTACGATCACATCCACTTGTGCATGAATCATGCCATCCCCAATAGAACCAAGACACTCTCCTCCAAAAAAAGGAAGCTAATCTGGTGGTCCCTTGCTATAAACAAACTTTACAACAAAAGGAAGAAACTGTTGCAGAAAAGAGGAAAATCGCAGGATGCAAAAAACTCCCTTACCAGCCTCAGTAAGAAGCTGAGATCCCTCATAAAATCCTCTAAAGCTAGTTACAAAAATAAAATTGCCAAAGATTCCAAAGACAACCACAAGGCATTCTATAGTTATGTCAAGAATCTAAATGTAAATGCTCAGATCTGCTCTGAGCTACAACAGAATGGCATTAAATATACTGATCCCAAGGATATTGCCAATATCCTGGCAGATCAATTCAGTGCAAACTTCACCCCCCCCTCTCACCCCCTAAAGGGCCCATTTCAATATCGAAAGATTGCCAAATTCTGGTAATAACGGCCACACAGGTAAAAAACGCACTCTCCAAAGTTAAGAATACAGCATCCATGGGACCAGATGATGTCTCAGGCTGTGTACTACATGAACTACAAAATGAACTGGCACCTCACCTAAGTGTCCTGTTTAATCATGGCCTCACCTCAGGCTTCGTGCCCACTGAATGGTGCACAGCTACAGTTATTCCACTCCACAAGGGGAGATCCACCTTGGATCCTGGGAACTACTGCCCCATCAGTCTTATGGGCCTAATCTGCAAGTCCATGGAATGTATTATCATGGAACTTCTAAACAAGACATTGGCAACCGTCAAACACTGGACCCCACGCAGTTTGGGATCGTGAAGGGCCAAGCTTGTCTCCTTAACCTGATTGACTTCTTCGTATCAGTTGCCAGAGCTGTGGACAAGGATAAGGTGGTCCACACAGCCTATCTGGACTTCACCAAGGCCTTCAACACCATCCCCCACTCTGTAATCATAGACAAAATTACTAAGCTGGGCATAAATCCCTGCGTCACTCGATGGGTTGCCAATTGGCTAACTGACAGAACCCACACTGTAAAAGTAGCAGACTGTAAATCCAGCTCGAGACAAGTGACAAGTGGAGTACCTCAGAGTTCAGTCCTGGGACCCCTCTTGTTTGGCATCTATTTCTCTGAAGTACAGGTCAACACTGAGGGACTCTGGCTAGCAAAGTTCACAGATGACTGAAAACTAGGAGCCATTATTCTTCTTTATTTATTTATTTATTTATTTGCAGTTGGTTTACCAGGATAGTCCATTGGGCCTAAAAGAACCCATTTTCAATGGAGTCCTGGGGAGAAAAGCTCTTCTTCTTCTTTTTTTGTCTTTTCCCAGTTAGGGGTCAGCACAGTGGATCATATGTCTGCTCATGATTGGCAGTGGAGTTTTACAGTGTCGAGTTTCCAGCCCAACCTTCCACAGAAGGCACACACATGCATGCACTCACACCTAGGGCCAATTTAGAGTGTCCAATCCACCTACAGCATGTCCTTAGGATGTGGGAGGAAACTGGAGCACATGGAAGAAACCCATGTGACCACAGGGAGGACATGCAGACTCTGCACAGAAGGCACCCTAGCCAAGAATCAAACTGGAGAACCTCTTGCTGTGAAGCAGCAATGCTAACCACTGCACCACCATGGCCACCCTAAATTAGGAGCCATTATTGAATCCACAAATTATGTGGATATTCTACAAAAGGGCCTTACAGAAACAGATGCTTGGTGCCAGAGCCATGGGTTTAAGCTCAATGCCAAGAAATGTATAGTTATCACCTTTGGGAAAAAACATGCACCTGTGAATTACCACATTGGTGGCAGTACACTAAACACCAAACGTATGATAAGAGACTTAATGACACAGGTGGACAGTGGTGTCACCTTCAATAACCACATCACCGCAACAGTCAGGAAACCCTTCTGTGTGGCACACCTCATCACTAAGGGCTTTTCATCCAGGAAAAAAAGGAGGTAATTGTCCCACTGTACTCATCCCTCATTAGACCCATTATAGAATACAACACCCCATTTGGTATGTACCTCTCAAGACAGCTGCAACAACTGGAAAGGCCAGAGAAATACCTCACTAAAAGAATCACAGGCCTAAAGCAGATGCTCTGTGCTGACTGTCTACAAAAACTCCACTTATACTTTGTCACATATTATCTACTCATTGGTGATCTCTGCTTAACATACAAGGCCATATCTAACCCAGAGCTGCTGGACATGCTACAGTTAAAGAAATCACAATCTCTCAGAGACACACACTCCAGGGATTTAAACATTGTCATCACAATGAACAAAACATGCTGTGGGGATAGACTCATGACCCAGAGACTCCTCAGACTCTGGAATAGACTGCCCATACATGTCAAGCAGAGCGCCTCTTTGGCCCTCTTCAAAAGGAACCTTAATGACTGGATGAGAGATAGGAAATTTACCCCGAGGATCAGATCAGTCACCCTGCTAGACAGGGTTCCAGGGAAGTAAATATTGTGGGAAGAAATAGCCAGGGAATTGTTATGGCTAGGCTTGTATAGGCCTTAGGGCCGATAGCCTAGTACCAACCTATGAACCTCTGAACCTACAGTTGAGTTGTACCATGGCTTCTTAGCTAACAACCACTTAGAAATGACTGGGATAAGAAATGTCTTTTGCTATCTGTGGTATCCATAGTCAGCTTTTTAGGTTTAGGTGTGTTAGAAGTGATAGAAAGCTGGGTCTATATCAGGATATCGAATGCTGAAAAGAGCAAATGCTCTTACATTGAACCCTGATAACCAAAACCACAGAAAGTCATAAAAAATTGCTGGGCTATTGCCAGGACTTTGCCATTTCCCCCACTGTGGTGCAATCTCAGAGTTGGTATATTTAAGTAGGAGGAGTTGGGGGTGAAGCCCCCCACTTTATTTTGTGTGTGGCTTTGTTTTTTTTTTCTTTTTTTGGAGCAGCGATTTTTTTTCCCCTGGGAAAAAAAATCGCTGTTCCGTATGTTTGACATTTTGTTGTTTCGGGTTCACTCTCTTCAACATTTGACTAGGTTCATAGGTTCATAGGTAGGTACTAGGCTATCGGCCCAAGGGCCTAAGTAAGCCTAGCCAGCAAGGTACCATAGCTTATGCCACTCAAGTAAGTTATTTTCCTATGCCACTGTCCAGCAGAGATACAGAAGTGACCCCCAGGGTGTATTTCCTATTTCCCATCCACTCATCAAGATTTTTCTTCAAGAGTGCTAATGAAGAACTTTGCTTGACATAGATGGGTAGCTTGTTCCAGAGTATATGAAGTCTCTGGGACAGGAATCTATCCCTCCAGCATGTCCTGTTTATTGTGGTGACAAGTTTTAGGTCCCTAGAGCATGTAGCTTGAAGGATTTGGGATTTCTTTAGTTGTAGCATGTCCAACAGCTCTGGGTTTGACATAGCTTTATATGTTAGGCAGAGATCACCTCAAAGTAGGCAATATGCTACGGAGTAAAGCTGGAGTTTTTAGAGGTGGTCAGTGTAGGACATTTGTTTGAGGCCAGTAATCCTCTTTGTGATGTACTTCTGTGGCCTTTCCAGCTGCTGCAGATGTCTTGTAAGGTACATTCCAAAAGGATATGTAATATAGACCCAGAAAGCTATAGCAAGAGTTGCAGCAGTATGTCTTTTGTGTACTCACCTGACAAAACACCACTGTTAAATGAATGAATAAATAAATAAATATATAAATAAATGAAGGATGATGCTAAGTGTCACTATACCCAGTCTCTGTATCACAATCCCATGCAAGTGGGTGCTTAAAATGACTGTAGTTTATTGGTTAGTTACATATTTAGACAACGTTAGCTGAATGACAGATAATTATGATAGGGTACTGACATTTCAGTATAACACAGTTTGGAATGTAGACTTCAAACACATAGCTTCAGTTTATTTATTAATTTTTAATTAATAATTGTTTCATGCACTTACACTGTTAACAAGGATCAGTTTTACAGAGGTAGTCTACTACATTCTGTAGTGCATTGTAGCTTGAATCATTCTGATACACTGACAGCATGGGCAGTTGGTTAAAATGCTGAATTCACCTTAACTGTCAACTAGCTATAATAATTGTGTGAATTTAGAGATGTGACCTCCATTTAACTCAATGGTTTAACTTAAATTAGGGAAGTGCCATGCATATTAGGTTTAAAATTATTTATTATTCCATATTTGGATAAAATCCAGAACCTTTCCTTTTCCTTGGTGAGCACATGGAACAGATGCAGATATATACAGAATGATATAATAATTCTGGCACTAATACCAATACCCATGGCTACAGAAAACCACTAAGTTAGAAATGAAAAACAGGGATAAAGACTGGGAGCACTGGTGCAAAACCAAAACCCCCCTCAACTAGACAGAAATTCCTAGAACTAGGCAATAGAGTCAAAAAGCTAATAAAACAGGACAAATTCCAATACTACCAGTCTGCCCTAGACTCCTCCCAACACAGCCCCAAACAATTCTGGTCCTCCATAAACTCCATCTTCCACCCAAGTAAAGTCAGTACCCTCCTCCTAACATCCCTCACTCCTCAGAAAATATTGCTACCTCATTCAACACACACTTCACACAAACCATACTATCACTAGCTAAACAACACAACCCCCTCCCTCCAACCCACACCTTCAACTAGTGATCTCCCCACTGCCTTCTCTTTTTCTCCTGTACCTACCTCCAACATAAAAAAAACTCTTAACTAAACTTAAGTCCACCAGATTAGCAGCAGACAACCTCCCAAGTGAATACCTACAAATCGCAGCTGATGCTCTGGCCTACCCAGTATCCATCTTGATTAACCGATCTCTGTCAGAAAGTTACGTTCCCACACTGTGGAAAGTATCACATATAATTCCCCTCCACAAAGGCGGGCCCTCCACAGAACTGACCAGTTACTGCCCCATAGCTATTCTCTCTCCACTCTCCAAAATATTAGAGAGAGGCATACACTCTCAGGTCTCAGATGACCTCCTTACTAACAACCTCCTTTCCAGTACTCAGCATGGTTTCCAACCAAACCATAGCACCACCACTGCCTTGCTTTCCTTCAGTAACACTATCCTTCAGCATAAAAACAATGGCTATCTCTTCTGCTACTTTCCTAGACCTATCTAAAGCATTTGACATGGTCCTACACAAACAACTTATCTCTGTCCTCAATAACCTATCCTTCTCACAATCAGTCACCAACTGGTTTCAGAGTTACCTGTCTGACCGCCAACAATCCGTTGTATGGCAGAATAACATATCTCCCCAACTACCTGTCTCCATAGGGGTTCCCCAAGGATCCATCCTTGGACCCATACTCTTCTCTGTTTTCACCAATAATCTAGCCTCTGCCACCAAACATGGCACACTCATGCAATACGCAGATGACTCAACCATCATCTGCTCAGCCCAGTCCCTACCCAAACTGCAAAAAGTCACACAGGAAGCCTTTTCCTCTGTTGAAACTTGGTTATCCAATGCCCAATTAATACTCAACCCAAACAAAACTAAACTACTCATCTTCCAACCCACCAAACATACTCAAAACAACTCTCACTATAACATCACAGCAAAAGACAACACCACTATATACCCAACTGAACACATCAAATTGCTAGGAGTGGAAAAAGACAATAAACTAAAATTTGACATTCAAATATCTATGACCATAAAAAAGTCCACAAAAAACTAGGAGCACTATACAGAAATAAGCAACTTCTCACCAAAGCAGCAACAATTTCAATAGCAAATTCCCACCTTATCTCTTCCCTACTTTATGCCTCTCCAATATATACCAACCTTAGGCAATGCGATCTAGACAAGCTAGAGACCTGCTACAACAAAATCACCAAATTCGCCACAGGGGCATCCTACCGTAGTCACCACTGCCTCTCACTTGCTGAACTGGGCTGGCTTGAACTCCCTCACCTCCTTCAATGGTATCAACTCTCACTCGCCCACAAACTAGTAAACCATCCACTAAATGTCCCATCCCTTCAGAATCTACTCCAACCCTATCGCACCACCAGACCACTAAGATCCAGCAACAAAAATTGCTTACAGATCACTAAAGCCAATAACTCTGCTGGTAAAGCACTATTCTCTTGCACCATAGCCAAATTATGGAACTCACTCCCACCCACAATTACCTCCATACCATCATGCACCAACTTCAAAACTGTACTAAAAATACACCTAAAAACATGCTGGCTATGCCCTTGCAACTCCCACTCTAATACCATCCACCCCGTCCAGCCACTACTTTCTTTCCACTCCACTAACTACCTTGATTATAACAAGCTCAGATGCTCATAAGCCAGTACTTATTATACAGCAGGAACTTCTTCTTGTAACATTTGTTAATGTCTGTTAGGTACTTCACAGATAAAGATTCTAGTTGTCTACTGATGTACTACGTTCTTCAATTGTTAATTGCTATGTAATCCAATGTAACTACTGTCTGTTTATTTTAACTGTGGAGCTTTTCTCCCCGGCCCACCGCAGAAAATGGACCTACGTCCAGTCCACTCCCGGTCAACAAATATAAATAAATAAATAAATAAATAATATAGCTTTGTAGCTGAGGTGTGGATATACCTTTAGTGAAAAGCAGGGTATAGCATTCCAAAAATCAGGTGGTCATGACAGGGCTGATTAAGAAACTTCAGACTCATACAAGGTGTAAGAATGCTAAAGAAGATGGTTTTATAGAGCCTTAGGATAAACCTTGCCTTTGGTGGGAGATATATACCAGGGCAGCCTAATAAAATTGCTGGCAATCTTTCCCATTTATAACTGCACAGGTATCATAGTCTGGCTCCAGAAGTAAATATGTGGCAGGCAATAATCTTTTTACAGGTACAGGAGTCTAGGTACCATATCCCGGGTAATGGATGAAAGAATCATGGACTTCAGGTACATGGAAGTTGTGCAGTAGAGTCTGAAGAGAGTTTAGTCAGCTGGCATATCCCTGCTGATAGAGAAGCAGTGGCAGTTATCATGCTCGTGATTAACATATCTGACGTGGTATCCAAGTCCTAGGAATGAAGTGCAGAGTGGGCAAATATGTTACTTTTAACAGTGTTAACCATGGCAGAAGCCCAGGTGCAAAGGATCACAGGTTATACTTAGCATCAGGCTGAGGACAGTGTGATCAAGGTTTGGACCATGTTGTAAGAGGAACAGGTGTGTCAGCAGGAATCAGACAACTCTGCTAAAGATCAGCTAACCATTTGGATGTAAGACGTTTATGAAATTAGCACTAATCATCAACCGTATGCTGTGTTACACTCATTGATCATTCTTTTATTTTACTGGGCATTTAGGATAAGTAAGTTACTAGGTAGCCAGGTATAACAGCATAGACCCGTGATGTTGGAGGGGCATCTTTCTCTCTTACTCTTTCTCATTGCAGCAGATCGTAATTTGTATACTAGCTGGTAAAATGCAAAAGTTCCATAAGGGTCTGTGAATTTGCCTCAGAAGATAGAAGGTGGCAATGGCATTCCCAGTAAAGCACTCTTAAAGAGGTGCCTGCATGGCCAGAGATAGTGAAGTCAGTCTTTGCAAGATTGAATGGAATAAGACAGCACCCCTAAACAATGAATATGTGATAAAGAAAAAATTAAGTTTCATGAGCATTAACCACAAGCATCACCACTACTCTTTGATTCAGAACAGCTAGGGCTAGGGCCTCAGATGAAGGCAAAGGGGCTGGGAGGCTGTTGAGGTATAAAGGAAGCCAGTCATCTAAATGAGAGAAAATGTTAACATGCTGCAATTCTTTTGAGTTGGAAATGTGCTCTGGTGGGCCAATAGTTAAGGTACCTAGGCTAAAGAGACAGGACACGACCTGAAGTAGGTATGTGCTTATAGCAGTTTTTAAGTTCAAGTCAGCCAGTGCCGAAGATTATTCAGATAATAAGATCAAGGTGGCAACCTGGCAGTAGTAGCTATGTAATGACTTAAGGCCCAATGGTCAAATAAAGATAATAAAATTAAGGTTAAAGAATAGCACACATATCCTTAATTGATAAATATGTCTACAAAATAATGGTGGATACTTACTAGGAAAAATGCATGAAATTAGAATGGTTAATGGGTGCTGAAACAAAAGACAGCTTCCTGTGGCAGGTGGCAAGCTCCAATGTTTAAAAGGGAAAGTGGTGTGGCATGAGAACTGAATGTAGATGCACTGGCTAGATTAAATCAGGGATGGTACATGCCTCCCTAAATGGGATCAGTCATGATAATACTGAAGATGACTACAGTTGATGTCAACATTTTTAAAAATCAACATACTGAAACACACTGAAAAAATCTATAAATTAAAAGAAAAGATTGCAAACTAAAAACAAACAGTTTGCTTTTGTGAGCTGTTAACAAAACCCTATCCCAAATTCAGACATATGTGGTCTGAATAATGGTAGTGTTAAGGAAACAGGTTTTCCTAAAGAAAGTTATTGGTTTAGCATTACAGGCAGATCCAAGTTTAGGGTTAGAGGTGGCACACATTAGTAGAGATGTGCAGGGGGACTTTATCCCCTTGCACCACCTTATTAAAGCTAAGTCTAACCCTGCCCCTTACTGCAACCCTAGAACTTAACTCTGAAAAACACTTTTTGTAAGTCGACCACTTCACAAGACAAGCAGACATTCACCACATATAGGAGCACACATGCACAACATCAAATCTATCTACCTACCAAACTCTAAATTTTATGTCAATCCACTACCACTCACACATACAAACACTCCCAGAAGGCATTTCAAAGTCCAGTAAACTGAAAAAAAATTATCACAAAAGGAAACGTTTGCTTTTGCCAGATATTATCAAAAGTCCAAACTAACTTCAGACTATAAAAAGGAAATTTGCATTTTTGGTAACAAGGGCTACTTTATTTCTAATTGTCTGAAATTTCATGTTCTTTTTATTTACATTAAAACATAACAGCATGGCAAGTAAAATGTATTTTCTTTTCTTTTAATGTAATATTCAGACATTGTATAGGAATCTAGATGATCATTTTCTTCTAGTTGCTGATGAAAAAGTTTGAGTTCATATGACAAAATGTGACACAAACTCTAAACAATGTCTTAAGACAGTTCATTAAATTTATGGACTGACTTGTAGATAGGCCATAAGGCATATGGCAATTATGTTGCTTTATGATTAGTTACACTACAGTAAACATGCTGCCAAATTGGTGGCTTGGTGGACAGACCTAATGTTAAATCATAGGTTCATAGGTATGTATTAGGCTATCTAACCTTGGAGACCATTTTATGCCTAGCCAGTTTCCCTTTTTGTGCATGAATTAACTTTCCCATTTGGTTAGAGATTGATTTACCCATCCCATGGTCGATAATTATATATTACCCCTAATGAGAATAACTGGGATCATACAATAGATAATTTGAGGGGATCAATGCATGGGATAAACTATTTAGGAGCTGCCTCTTTCCATTAGTTATACAAGGGACATTTCTGGAGTAAATTTTCTGTTTCCCATTCATAGATTTAAGTTGCACTTGCATATGGACAGGGATGATGTTTTATGTGGATGGAAAGTCTGTTCCACAGCAGTGGTAGCCTCTGTGAGATAGATCTGTCCTTTCAAACCATTCTGTTGATGTTGCAGAAGAGATTTAGATTTCTAGCACAAATATTTTTGATGCCATTTGATTTGTTGATGTCTGTAAAATACATCAGTAATGGGTCAGAGGATGTCTTGTATGCCAGACACAGGTTACTTCTTCGCAGTCTGTAGGATACCAAGTATAGTGTCTGGACAGACACATGCCAAAGGGTTCATTATATTCAGTGACTGGCCTAATGAGCACTGAGTTAAGGGAAGAAATGACATGCCCTGATCTAAACACATTCTCTTTTTATAAGCTGTACAATATACAAGGAATTTCTTACAACAGTGTATACTCATTAGTAAAAAGTTAGGTCAGTGCCAACATAAGTTCCAAAATCTAGAACAAATGGGTCACCTCTTAGTGGTGTATTGTTAATGCGGTAGTTCCCTAGGGTAGATGATGTCCCATGGGATACATTAATGTATTTTTGGCAGTTAGTTTCAGTCCAGGATATTGGCACAGGTTATTTATTTGGGACAGACCTTCCTGTAAGATGACTAAGTCATTTGGGGATTTAATAACTGCTCCTAGGTTGCAGTCATATGCAAATCCAGTCAGCCAGAGCTATTTGGGATTGGCTTTTACTGCAAAAAAAGTAGATTCCAAAATACGAGACATCCCATCACAGATGCTTGGGGGACCTCACTGGTCACTGGTCTTTTCCTGGAAGTAATGTCTCCTATTTTTATATCCTTCATCCTATCTGTGAGACAGTTGGCAATCTGTTGGGTGATATAGGGGTATATTTCCATTTTTTTTTTTTTTTTATCTTTTCTACTATGCCTGTGTGGGGAATTGTGTTAAAAGCTTTGCTCAGGCTGAGGTATGTGGTGTGTACCATTTTGCCTTCATCTATTATTTTGATGACCTTTTCACAAAAATCATCTGGGTTGAGTAAGCATGACCTGCCTTTGATGTATCTAAAAAGTTGCCTTATCTTCTGATTGATTAGTTCCATGCTAAGTCTTTGTGTGGCTTTGCATATGAGTCTGGTTACACTTATGGGTCTGTAATTGGCTGGGTCTGTAGAAGTCCTCCATTATGCAGTGGAATGACTGCAGCTGTTCTCCATTCACTTGGTACAAAACTTGTTTGGAGGCTGAGACTGAAGAGTGTCATTAGCAGCGAGGCTAAACTGTGCTGTGATTTATGCTATTGAAGATGTAGCCAGGGATATTGTCATGACCCATTGATTTTTAGCTTTTGACAGCAGCTTTAAGACTTGGTCTTGTGTGATAGCTGGAGGCAATCCAGTTTCAGGTATGTCTTGAGGGACAGATAGAGGAAGAAAAAGGGTACAGTTAGAGATACATTTATCAGGCAGAAAGTTCACTATGTCTTCAGCCTCAGTATAGATAACATTGTTCACAATCAGCTCAACACATTGCTACTTTGTCTTTTTGAGATTATGTGAATAACTAAAAAAATGCCTGGTGATTGTCTTTGACTTGGATAACTATTTTTGCTTCAAACCTGGCTTTGGAGGATTTTATTAGGCTCCTGAATTGCTTGTTTATTTCAGTGACAAGGCTCTAAAATTCTGGAAATTACTTTTCTTACTTTTGGTCTAAATTCTTTTACTGTCTTTTTTTTTTTTTTTTTTTTAATAAACCTTGTTGATATTATTAGAAGTGTATCATTTTGCAGTTCTTGTTTCAATACAGCTATTTGCTTTGACAGGCACAGAAAGTTTCTTTATTTTCTTTTTTATTGCTATCATTCACATAAATTATACAATATAGACAGATACTTAGTTTATTGTATTATGCATAAAGTGTGTTCCCATATTAATCAATTGTTTGACCTGGAAGCAGTCTCACATTTTTTTTGTTTAGAAAGGTAAATCCTCATGATTTTGTGTTACATATGCATGTTTTAAAGAACTGTGTGTATTCTGCACCTTGTGTTCATCTTCTTAGCATTTGCAAAGTCTGGTTCCTTGGAAGTGGGGGAAGACTCTAAAACATCCTATCCTGCCAGAGTTATGTCTAAGCAGATATTGCATGTAATGGTTTACTACTATTATTAGGTTTGCTGGACAAAATTTCACTAAAATAGACACTTCACTTGAAAGCCAAGGACAAGTCTTTTAGAATTAATGCCAGTATCTCAGTAATTTTCCTGAAAGAACTCTCAGTGATAATAGAGTTTGGACCTTTTTCAACTTTTGTGCAACACATGAGTTAATATATATATATATATATATATATATATATATATATATATATATATATATATATATAATTTAGGAGTGGGGAGAGTGTCCTCCAACATTAGAATGCTGGCAGTCTTAACCCCCTGGAAAAAAAGTGCTTTTAGTTTCACTGAATTATTTTCAGCAATTTAGTTTCAGAATAATGGCCACTCACTGAAATTTCCTGCATTGAGTTGTCAAGAATACCTTTAGTCTATCAAAATAAACAACAGACTAGTACATTTTAATAAACCAAATAAAACTGCAAAAAAGATATGTACTATAAAAATAATGCTGTTTTGAATCTAAAGTAGTACTGTAATTAAAGTTGAAGAGGCAGAGGAGAACAAGTCTCCACATGTGCACAGAGAATTGAAATGAGAAGTACTCTTGTTTCAAGGGGAAGATAGGCCACACAAAATTATTTTATAAGAGCAAGTGAAAGGGCTAAAAAAGAGCTGGCAGAGGCATTGGAGGGGGAAGAACCTATTTTAATAGAGTTGAAAGGAAGGACTTGATAGATGCATTAATAAGAACTAGTCATTGTTTGAAACTGATTAACAAGACCAGGGATTAAAAGCAAAAGTATGGGAAAATGCTTAGGCATTCTGAGATGCTGGCAATGTATTCTGTAAAACATACAAAACTACAAGAGTCTCAGAATACCTCATGAAAAGAAGGTCAGGAGATCCAAAGTAATGGTACAAAAACAGCTTTATTTAACAACCTTGTGCAAAGCGCTTTCATCCTAAAATAATGGACTTCATCAGAGCATGAGTGGAGCCCTCCTCTGCATTGAAATATATACAAAACTTTACCCAATCAAAACGTCTCAAAAAATCACATGGTAAAAATTCACATTATAAAGGGCATTCATAAACTATTATAATTGTAGTGAGTGGTATGGAACCTTCATGACACAACAACTAAACATTCATAACTATATTCCAAATACAAGAAGCTGTTATTAAAAATGTCATATAAAATATATACAATAAAAAACACTATATATGCTAATACAGGGTCTATGTCATATAATTGAACATTCAGCTATGCGAACCCCCATTCATTAAACTGAAATCAATGAATGTGCACTTCAGAGAACATGTATTTCAGTGAATTTCTAAAACAAGGAATAGCATTAATTGGCCAACATCAGGAAATTTGCCCTTTTCCCACTGTAGTGTGATCTCAAGAGTTGGTATATATAGTTAAGGAGGGTGTTGGGGTGTGCAGCCCCCCACTCGGGTGGGTTTGACATACTGGAGTTTGTCTGATAATTACAATGTTGGCCAACTTATGCCATTCCCTGTTTTACAGATTCTCTGAGGTTTACATTTGCTGTTTTTGGCTTGATGAATGGAGGTTCCCAAAAGTGAGCATTTGATTATATGACATAGACCCATTAATACCTTATATATGTTTAAATATGTTTTCAGAATTTATCAGATGTTATAAATATCTAAAAGCATGTTTGAAAATTAATTTTTTTGTGAAATTTTGTAAAGAAATTTTAATATATAAAACATCTATATTTTGGCAGTTCTAAGCTTTAAAACACTCCTAATTGATATGCTGTCATTCAGCTCTGAATGTACTGTGGTGTTTACCCTCAGTTCCCATACTAAGACTTCCAGTCTTTTTTTGTACCAAGTACTCTGGGCAAGTAAAGTACTCTGAGATGTTATCATTCTCTCTTACTTTCAAGCAAAACTTGAATTGCATAAAAACAGTAAAACATTTTAATACTTTTAAGTCCATGTAGCATGATAAAATGAAAGGCAATGAAAGAAGTTGTAGACATATTAAGAAGTGAATTAATTCATGAAGAGATTTTAGAGATGAGAAAATTAGATTATGCTGTGATAAGAATAATGCATATTTAATGGATTTCTGGAGAAGAGATGGAGAATGTTAGAAAAAGTATAAATATGTCATTCTTTTCTGTGAACATAGTACATGTATCTGTCTCTTTAAATTATTTTTATATATGTGTTTTATATGTATAGTAAACTAAAGGAATATACTGCAGTTAGGAGATAGACTGTTATTGAATATCAGTGTAAATGCAACTGAATGTACTGCATGAAAGGGTTTATGATAAAAAATGCAGATGCCAGTTGAGTTTACAGAAATCTCAAAAGGAGCAACACTTCATGTTAACGAAATTGCTTTTGCGTCTGAGGAAAATGCAGCACTAAGCTGACAAAAGAATCATACTGAAAAGCTGATATTGTCTGATGAACAGCAGTAAACACATGATAAAAGAAATTGAGAATATTTGGTTAGTAACAGAAAGGAGCACATGAGCAGGATTTTGAAGATGATACTTTGTATTATGAAACTGATTTATGGAAGTTAACTGACAGCAACTATTTATATGATTGCTTCAGAAATTGCGCACGTTTAACGTTGTATATAACAAAGTAGAAGTAGATCATGTGTACATTGTGCCCTAATTACATTTCTTTACCTTCCAGCTTGTATTACAAGTACATCATGCCATATTTGTGACTCCCTTACACATAACGAGCATTAACAGTTTATTTAAGCATTGTTTATTGTAATGCATTCCTGCTTTTCACTTTTCAGCAGGTAACACTGACTATTGATTTTTTGCACTTGGGATTGCTTATCCTGGTGAGAGATAAAAATGTTGAGATGATAGAGGAAAAAGTGCATGCCAAGTTCACACAGTGATTTGTGGCAGAAAAAAAAAAACATGTTTAATCCATACAGCAGGGGTCAACTGCTTTGAATGTAAAGAAAAAAGAAAATAACCCCACAAAATATATATATCATTTGAGTAATACAAAAAATACTTATAATGATCATTAGACTTATAAATCTACTTTGAAAATTGTAATTCTAGCATGAATAAATATTCAAGATAAAAGGATGTTATGCTATATAAAGTATTATCTACCCAGTAACATGCTGTGAATAAAATTATACAACATAGGGGTGTGTGTTGCATATAACATTATCTGTATTATACGATTTTTAACCATTTTGTTACTGTATTCAAAAAGTACATAAGAAACAAAAAATGCAGTGACTTTAAAGTTTGTAGGTCTAAACGATCCATCAGATTTAACTGCTTTTACCAGTATGTAGATGCTAACATCATAAAGTGTTTTGTCTATAACAATCTGCATAAAGTTAATGAGGCATGTAAGCTTCGGTAAGCAGATAACAAAATTCCATGCAGAATGAATAACGTGAGTGAAGTAAATGTCACTGTTAAGTGTCAGTAAGAAATATGGAATGTTTCTTGAAAGCATTAAATAAAATGTATGCCTTCAGTAATCTGACACAAATGTAAATCTGACATCCTTCAGATTAACAAACAAGAATACTAGAAGCTCGAACAGTCATACTGACTACAGAAAAGAAAACAATCAGACCAAATATAGATTTAAACTATGGGACCATGACCACATCATACAAGAAAATGATGATGCATGTTAAATTTCTTGAAAGTAGTAATAAGGATATAGCACTAGTGTGGTGGCTGGAAAGGCCTGAATAATATATTTAGGCTACAGAGGTACATGACCACCCATGACCATCATTCTGAAGACATAAACATTTTGTATATTTGAAGAAAAAGGCATGCTTTAAAAGAAAACAACAGTATTTTATAATGATTCTGAGACTTAAAAGCACTGATTTTCTTTGCATGTGTGATGATTTTAACTGGAAAGAGATTTTTGTCTACTTTAAAGTTTAAATTTTCCTGTGATGCAGTGACAAAATGCTGTCTCTTGTTCTGTATCCTGACAATTTCATAACGCCAGAATTTGCAGATAAAAATAAGCCTTCTTTATGATACCTAAATTCAACCTTAACTGCAAGAGACAGAGAAATATAAAATCAAGTTATTTGAGTTGCAATTATGCCTGCATCTGTATCATTTATTTTTAAAACATCAAAAATAGAAAGTAATTGTATTTATTTGCATGTGTACAATATGTGGTCTTTGATCATGTCACTTGGAAATATAATGCATTAGTTTCTAAGTTATACTGATTCAGTTTTTGATAAGTCGCAGGTGTCACTCTACAACTACGTGAAAATCTCATGAACAAATATATCCCTCTCATACACAGTGAACAGACTGCAGACTTTTCTGGATCAAATTTTTATTTCTTTATTTATTTATTGACAAACTTATGCTGTGAGACATAATAAAACATCATTAGCATTCACACAGAATATTTAAAGTTATGTAGCTTAATAAACCTACTGATTAATTTTTCCTCTTCCTTCAGATGAGATATCTCATCTGCCTAAGTTGGTGGTGGCTCAGGTGGTTATAAAACATTGCATGGTACTTACCAAAAATAGTAAGGCTTAATTTATTTTACACCATAATACTATACACAGTTTTATATTATTTGTCCTTTCATGTTCATAATATTATTTAATTTCATTTTCACATTAAGAATAATATTTACATGTTTTGCATTACTTGAATCATATTGTCAACACATTAATATTCTGTTATCCTTTTTTAACTTGTTAGCCTTCCCTCTGCCCCCAATCCTTTCTTCCATAACTGAAACCTGTTTATTTCAGCTAATACATATTTAGCTTCTCTATTTTCTGGTAGACAAATTCATCACATCAATAATTCATCTCATTTGTTAGTTTCATATTCCCTCCTTTCTCATGCTTTGCATATAATATCATACCCATGAACTTTCTCCAAAACATTTCATTTTTGTACATTCCAACCCACTTTCATATCTTTTACTGATAATTTTATCAATACCAGTTGATAAAATTACCAGTAAACAAACAGTCTTTTTCTTCTGCGCTGTTAGAGCATCTCTGTTATTGCAGTGTGTTGCACTTTTACATGACAAGTTTTGGTACATAGTATACCAGTCTCTTAGCTGTGTTACTACTATCATGCATATTTGGTAGCTCACTTGCATACAAATTGAGTACGTACTGCATACATGGTGTGTAGCAACATATCTCTTTTGCAATATTAGCAGCTTATCATTTTTTTAATGTAAGATAGACAATTTATTCTTCAACAGTAACAGGTACTTTATTTGTAGATGAAACCATGAAATATAAAGTTGTTTGCTAGTAGCAACCTCTTCATTAGTAGCAGATCTATTTAATGTGGAATTACTTAGATGATTTTTACTTCTGCAGAGATTGTGCATATTTATTGATATTGTGGATTGTAATGACAGAAGTATGAGTAGGCTTTTAGGATGGAAATGTTCTGAAATGGACAGTTTTCTCGTTAGTGGTTCATACATTTTCTTTCTTTGCTTACTGAAAAAATGTTCAAAATAATACATTTAAAACACACTCTAACACGTGTGCTGTATTATACAAGGAATATAATTTAATACAATTAGGAAGATGAATCAAAGAACACATCCATGGTTCCATGGTCCTAAATATGTGTGTGAGAGGGCTATGATTTGAAAACAGCTCAAAGGTAAGCTTTATCTGTTACTGGCCAGTTGCATTTTCTTTGAATGTGGGTTTCAATGTTGTTTCAATGAATGTGAGTTTCAAGGGCAGAAACATTTTAATGCTAAGGCTACTTGCATGTTGAGACTGTATTGCTTCGTTTAGCAAATGTCTATCAGTGGTTGTGCTATAAATTTTAAAATTAAAGTTTTAAATTAAAACCAAATAATCATTGTAGAAGTAAAGCAGAAGACAGTATGCACATTGCAGTGTTTACAGCAAATTGGGTGAAATAGCCAAGTAATGGGACACTGGGATGACTGCAGAAGGGAGGGCTGTGTACCATTTGATCATGATTTTGTGTGGGGGCAGAAAATTCAAAGACAGTCCTGAGCAACACATACTCTAGCTACACTTCTGAACAGAGATGAACTTTGTACAAGAAGTCCAGTCAAAACATTTACTCATGGTAGCTTATATAACATTTACACATATGAAATAGCATTTAAGAGAAAAATATGGAATATATAAAGATTATACAATATACGTTATTTATTACAAGTGTGATAAGATAAAAATATCTTCTTAGCATTGAGTTTCAGGTGATGTTAAGAACATAGAAAATATATTATCTTTTGTATTTATCCAGGATAGCAAAAGCAGGCACATTTAGCATCATTCATTCAGATGATTAAAACTAGTGATATGTAGGATAATCCCAAAGTTGCATTGTGTTTTACTTCATTGGGGAGGTGATTCCATAAAACAGGTCCTAATCCTGAAAATGCTGTTTGAGTTTGGCTAAAATGGAAAAGTCATTCTGGCTGTTTCTTAGGAAAATACTTGTTAGTGGGGTGCAATAGCCTAGTTGAAGAATTTTAAATGTTAAATGCTGAGTTTGCAATAAGTAATCACAGGTTATCATAGGCACAGGCTCCAACACACTTTGGGTTCAGCACCTGGGACACTTTACCTGGTTACCCGTGAATGATCACACAGATCTGCTCCGTCCATATCTGCTTTGGGCACAAGGTGCGCAAATTAAATACTCTTAACTGTTATCTAGGTATGGATAAGGGAAAATAAATAAGCACCCACAGCATACTTAGTCAAAGAAGCCCCTGCTTCTGTGCCAATACGGCAGTAAAGAAATGATCATTGTGCAAACGTGAAGGCTCCTAATATTGGGCATTCCCATTAGGGTGCAAAACTCAAGAAGGCTCATAGCTTTAATTCTTCACAACAATGATATACATCAATCCCTGTGAATGGAAGCCATCACAGTGGATGACAACAGTCATGACATGGCAGCTTATCCCCACCAGTGGAGGATATGATCCTTGATTCACTGAAAATTCTTAACAGGGTGAGTGAATATGAAATTTACATCACATAGCCATAAACTAAATGAATATGCTGGTGTCACTTTTTATTATGTCACCTCACTTCTGCAACTGATGAAGATTACTACATCTCTCCCACCCCTACACTGCATTGGCATAGTTACATCTGATGCACAGCATGGACTATCTATGCACTGCCTTGTATACCCTGTGAGCGATTTTGCTGGCAGAAATGAGACCAATGTGGGAAAAAAAGTTATCCAGACATTTCCAACAGTAGTAGGAACAACAGGTCTAAAAAGAAGAATACAGTCATACATAGACATGCTATTAATACATGCAACTCCAAATGAATTACAGAAGGAGTGAATTTTGTGCACATTTTGCATGCAGAAAATAGCGCTTTGGGCTAACATCAAAGACTGAAATAATAGTAATTTCATGAACTTTAATCATACTCCAACTTAGGAATATTGTCCATTCCTATCACAGTATTAGAAACCATAAAGACTTGGAGAAATTAAACTGGGAAAATCTATAACCTAATTTACCTACACAGTAGCATTTATACTGAATATCCACAGTACTGTATGTGATTTGTTTTATATTAATTGTAGCACGTTCTGTTGTATTTCTCTCTAATGGTTTCTCTGGAGCTTTAGTCCCTGGGTCTCCATTGAAAAGGAGTTTCATGCCCAGGTGGAGTTTTCTGGTCAACAAATGCAATAAATAAAATGAGTGTTTTGCACATCTGATGTGAATTCCACTCACTCATCTCCCTCACATAGACAGACAGACACACACACAATCATATCTGTGGCTGTCAGGTAACTGACATTTGTAGGTGCAAGTAACATAAACACATGTAAGTATAGCCATCTAACCTATACATAGCTACAAGACTGTGAAAAACAGAAATGAGGTTTGGTAACAAACCAATTTGTCCAGGGGCATCTTCAAGTGGGGGTTTAGATTGAAATAGCAATGGATTTTAGCATGGTAAGGGAAGAAGCTAGTTTGGGGGGGATAGGAAAGTAGGATGAGTGGGAGGAAGTGAGGTAAGTGTAGGGAGGGGATTAATAAGTTTTTTTGTGAGAGGGTAACCGAGTAAGGAATCATATTTGGCATGAACTTGTTACAGAGCAGAATGTCATCCATGATGACTGGCAGGAACTTTGGTGGTCAAGTAGGCCTTCAGTTACTAATAGTGCAACTGGAGAGGTCAGTATGGTGGTAATAGTGGTACACACACACACACACACACACACACACACATATATATATATATATATATATATATATATATATATATATATATATATATATTGTTTGTTTAGTAATCTAGTTGCATCTATAATTCCCCCAAAGGTGAGCTTAGTATGGTGAGTCTCTTAATCACTACAGTGACTTGCTAAGTGGTAAAGGATAAAAGGTGGATATTATATAAATTAGGGACTACATTTAATTTTAAAATTAGTAAGTTGTCTATGGCAGGTTAAGCAATGAGGGAATGAGGCCAGTATATTGGATTAAAGGAGTTTCTCTTTCCTATTCAGTTATTTTGGTTAATGTGGTTATTATTGGGGGTGAGACTGAAGTAACGATGGAGGTTGAGGCAGGTCCTGCTGTTGGCACTGATGTTAAGGCAGTGAGCTGTAGTTTTGGTGTTTCAAGGTTTAACATACAGTTGAATCCTTGCCTGTTTCACTGGGGTGACTGAAAATTGAAATTGTGCTGTTTCTTAGTTGCTAGAATGTAGAACTTCTGGCTTTTTCTTACAGTGCTTATTCACAGTAGTGGTGTGCACAATTACAGCAGCTACAGATTTGTGCTGCAGTTTATTATTAGTGGAATAGTTATGAACGATTTACATTGCTTTGTGAGTTACTAATATACACTGTGCAGTCTGTAGGATGTCTTGAACTCCCACATGATGGTCAAGTAAAGACGCACCCAAAGGTCTGACTTTATAGACAATTCGGGTTAGTGCACAGCCAATTATTATATCAACGTGCCAAGTTTCTTGTGAGCAATGTTTGAAGTGTTTTCAGTTGTGGGCAATTCATTTTAGTTATGGCTTTGTCCGGATTGCTGGTTTCAAGAGATTGAGGAGTAGGGTTGCATGCACCTTCCTGTTAGGGTGCTCTGTAAATACCAATTGTGTATTTGGTGGGTTCTGAGCCTGGGTTGGGCATATTTAGCAATACATGGATGTTTTGTGTAGTCACGGATAGTTTATTTAGTGCCTGTGCTAGTCTGTTTTTGAAGGGAGATGACCTGTGTGTAATTTGAGCGTCATTTAGTTGAAGCTTTTTCACGGGCTTGGGGGGGTTGCACATGAGTGATGGCCACCAGTAGTGGAATAACTCTTGATGGTCGAAATTTTCATAGAATGTCTGGATGTCAACTCAAGCTAAAGCAGCCTGATGAGAGTAGCTTTGAGATTAGATAGTGAAGGTGTCAGTAAAGAAGGCAGCAACAGCCACAGCTTTTTAAAATTCCTTAGGGAAGTTCAAATCCAGTTCTGCCAGCAGAGTTTGTATGTAACAGAAAGAGGCTCAACAATGATACAGATCAGCTTGTATCCTTGTTTCATTCATTTTGTTTGTAAATTTAAAGAAAAGAAAAGAAAAAGGTGATTTATTCTCAATATCTTTACACATTGCCCTTCCATTCCCTTAGATTGTCAGGTGCTATACTGAGATGAAGGGCAGCATGCTGCTAGGAGTTCAACCAGAGACTGTCAAATATTTTCCAACTGATTCAAAGTTAAAGAGGAGAGTCAAAAGCAATGGCATTACCAAATAGATATTACCACTGGTATATATATATATATATATATATATATATATATATATATATATATATATATATATATATATGTGTGTGTGTGTATATATATATATATATATATATATATATATATATATATATATGTTGTTCGTATGGTAACCAGTAGCAAACCACTGCGTCATCCATAAGGAGCTTCATGTAAAACGAAAGAGACAGATACTGACATTATTCAAAAAGGCCCTGCTTTCACAAAATGTAATTCAT
Organism: Protopterus annectens; assembly: GCF_019279795.1. NCBI lineage: Eukaryota > Metazoa > Chordata > Ceratodontiformes > Protopteridae > Protopterus > Protopterus annectens. The sequence continues at coordinate 1,597,093,016 of NC_056735.1, read as the reverse complement.
ACCATTCATAGTTTGTAGTAACATAACTGTTTACTACTTGGATATAGACTTTAATACAATTATTTAATTTATACCCAAATGCAAGTGTTCATAGGAGGTTACAAGGCAAATGCCGCTAGAACCTTTTTAAACCTAGTCATTTATGTCCCATTTTTCCCAATTATCAGTGCCCATGGGCCTGAATGGCTTTGGTATGCACATGCGAGATGCAGCAGGGATGGCTGGTGGGGGGTAGTTGAGGGGTATGAATAGTTATATTCAACTGTACAAATTTGGCAGGATATCCAGTTTTTGGTTTTGCTTAAATTTGTGTTTGCTTTTGTGATGTTGTAGTTTATAGCAGACTGTTGGCAACTTATGGTAGGAGATGACAACTGACATCTGAGTTGCAGTATTCATGTCTTTCAGGAATTTAAATTTACAAACAAAATGAATGAAACAAGGATACAAGCTGATCTGTATCATTGTTGAGCCTCTTTCTGTTACATATAAACTCTGCTGGCAGAACTGGATTTGAACTTCCCTAAGGAATTCTGGTAATTCCATAATTTTATATTACTGGATGGAGTGGTTGTTCTGGAGTGGCATAGCATCATGGCATACTGGTCAACTGTACAGATTTTAGCTGAATGCCCAGATTTTTTTCTTCCGTTTTCAGAACGCTGTGCGTATGGCTCTTAAAACTCCAGAACTTTTGTTGTGGAGAAATGTGGTGAATTGCACTTAATAAATAATGACAGTATTTATAGTTGTAGACCGTTTTATCTGGAAACATGTATTAATCCACATTCTTTTATTCTGCCAGTTAATACTAAACATGCCTGTAGGCATTTCTGGATTTGTCCTTGGTTCTGTTGAGATTAATCTCTGATTAATTGAGAGATTTGTATATAGCTTGGACAGAAAATTACAGGAAAAGAAATATGGTTTTGTGAAATAGGCCATGGTGTGGACTTTTTGTTCTATAGTTTAACTCGAGCAGTGGAAAGGTGTTTGGAAAGTGTGTGTGGGTAAAGGGGAAGATGCTGTGACCTTGACATTATATTGTCCTATTTTGCTGGGCTGCATGTTCTGAGCTATGGCTGGTATGCATTCAGCAGTGAGTGGATGTTGTTTCTGCCCTGCATACCTCTCTCCTGTTTATATTTGTCAGTATGGCCAGATATTTCCTTATAGTGTGGTCTATTATTTGTGAAGTCATTGGGGGGAGCTGAGGACTGAAGTTACTAAATGTTTTCCATTTGATTTTCAGTAGTACAGAAGCCCTTGCAGGCTCTGTAGTCTGCTGTAGTAGCAGAAGTATGGAATGGTTAATTTTCTTTACCCTGATTATTGGCTTTCCTTTTATCTCCAAAGTGAGGATCGCTGCCATATTTATAGGATGGTGAAACGTGATTGCATTCACAGGATAGGTTTTAAGGGTATAACTCAGTTGTATTTAATATTGATAATCAGTTGAAATATTAACCTCGAATGGGTGATGGACTTCTTCGATGTGAACTTTGAGGAACATGAGCTGTCATGATGGCTGTTATACAGATACTTTAAGAACACACTTCTGACTGAGGAATATGTGGTTTGTTTAACCTTTAATTTGGGTAAGAATGACTGTGCAGGGATATTCTTGTAGTATTTGTTTGCAGAAACTTTCACAAGACTGTTAATGAGTAAGTTAAATTGGTCCATATAGTTTTGTACAGGTTTTGTAGGGAAATCACAATGTGCAGATGATGAGAAAGGCTGGTTCTTGGTAGCTCTTAATGAAGTTTTGGTCTATGTCTAAGCAGGGGATTTACATTTCATTTTCTTTTGCAGATGGGGAAGTGCAGACTGGGCATCAGTCGGTAGCCTAAAGGAAGTGGTCTTGGAAGGTGATCGATTCTGCTGGGATGGATATTTTGGCCATTGTAGTGGTACACAATGAGGGTGAAGGCAATCCCGGTTTATTGTGGGTTCATTAAGACACACCAAAGTCAGTGCAGATGCAGGTGGGTTGCTCGGTGGTCTGCATTAATTTGAGAACTTAGCACTGGTCTGCATTGTATTTATCAGCAATGGGTGGACAGAAGGGTTTGACAGAGCATTACAAGTATGAGGGTGTGTTGGAGATGAGTGAGGACATGGTTTCCATTGTGTGAGTAGAGGTTGGAAGGTTCTGAGGTTGCTAGTGGGTGCAGGCCATGGGTTGTGTGACATCAGATTTATATTAAAAAAAGGGAGGGGCAGGCTATGGTCTGATTTAAAAAATCAAGGGACACAGTTTCAAAACATGGGTGGGTTAGGATGTTGTAGAGCCCTCTGGGGTCCTGAAAGTTGCAAAATCTGAGGACTGATTATTCACTTGGATGGCTCTTCGGGCAGATGGATAAGGTTGGTCATGGGGATTTGCATTTGTTACAAATGTTATGAGAGGTGTTGGGGGCATAATTTGGGGGGGTTGTTTGTGGCTTGGATGGCAGGATGGAGGCACAATTGGGGGATACTGAATATCTGGTGTTTTAATTTAATCTGGAGTAGGTTAGTGGGATTGTTGGGGATTAGGATTCATTTTCATTTGTTTACTGTGACAGTGGTATGGGTTGTGTTCATGTTTCATGAATTGTATCAAGTTGTGTTAAGGCTAAAGGATTGCTGTAGGAGTATGGGGCATCTTTTGTAAGTAAAATATGGTGGGGTATTGCTAGATTGGTTAATGTGTGTTACAGTGGTCTGTGGGAAGTTGTTTGGTGGGAGGAGCTAGTAATTTGTCAGGCATGAGAGCAAGATCAGACAGTACTGGTGGTTTGGGAGGATTTAGCTGTAAGTAATGCAGTTGCACAGATGATGAGGTAGTGAGTGCTGTAGTTGCATGGGTGACAAGGCTAAGTGAACTTACTAAATTCTGGTTGGTGGTTCATTGGTGGGAAGGGTTGGGGCAGGGTGACAGTGTTAAGATTGACAGACTTTGGCTGTTTTCAAGATGGGTGTGTTGCAGGGGTTGTTGTTGGGAAATGGCAGTCCATGGGGTTACAGTTTATGTGGTGTCTATGTTATGGTGTATTGAGTCATTTAGAATGTGATTTGTTAGTCAGCAAATGCTAGGATGGTTATTACCTTTTTCTGCTTATACTGGATAGTTGGTGTGATGGCCAGATTGTTATTAAATTGACTTTGGAAAGGAACTCTCACTTGGTCATTATTATATAATTTGGGTGGGATAATAAGGGGAAGCTGAGAGGTACGTAAGGGAGTTGTATAATTTTGGGAAAGTTAATCTTGGGGAGTGGGGTTATAGGAAGAACAGCACTAAGTCATGCCTAGTGAGTTGCAGGTAAGGTAACATTGAGCAGTCAAGTTGTGGCCATGACAGGATGGTTCATGATGGAGTTGTTTCAGGACAATTGTGTTGATAGACCACAGGGGCATATATGGCAGCTAGAGGGCATGTGACTTGAGGCATTAATGCAGGTGGTACACCTGATTTGCTGGCACAGTTTGGGGGAATGATTAGGTTGCATTACTGACCAAGCTATCAAGGATCAGGCTGAAATTTTAGTTTGGGTATGACATTATGTTAGTCAAGACTTTAAATGGATTAATTGGAAGTGTCATCAGTTTGCATATATGATGTGTAGAGCTTTTGGTTTGTTGGTTTTCTGGAAGAGATGTTTTCCAATCATTTTGGGTGCATTAGTAGGATGTTGGGAGTAGGGAGGGAGGAGGATTCATTATTAAATAAAAAAAAAAAAAAACACTTTTAACCATTCTTATATCTGTTGGGGAGGGTAAGGGGGTTGTCATTAAGCTAGGCAGCACATAATTGGGCTTGCATTGCATCAGGTATTTTTGCAGTCCCTTACAGTCTTTGTGGTATGTTTGCCAGGTTACGCTGCGGAAATAATTCTGGAGTTACAGCGGAAGGATAAGAGGACTGGCGATTTAAAGAGGTTATATCAAGTTATGGGTATTGTGTAGTTGAGGGTATTACCATGGCTATTTTGGCTTTGGAAGGGATTATCAGTTTAATTTTGGCTGTTGAGACAACTGGTTGCTTGGAGAGTTGTATGTTAGGGCACTGGGGGGTAGATGACTGGGATCCATTTTGGTTCAGAAGGTAAGGTGTTCATCAAATGACTTGGTCTTTATGTATGGTTAGGTTTTTGTGGCAAGGTTTTATTAGAAGTTTGGGAATGAAGGAGGGGGAACAGCCTGGTCAGGCTGGTGGGCAGAGAATATGGCCAGGCTTGTCCATCTTCTGTTCTCCCTCTGGTGTTGGAGATTAATTTGAAGGAGTTGGGAAATTCAAGTGAGCGGTTGGATGCTGCTTGACAAGTATAAGTAAGAAAGCAGAGGTGAGGATGCTGTTTATTTGGTTGGATTGTTATTTCAATGAGTTGGGAAGTTCAAGTGAATGGTTGGATGCTGCTTGATAAGTCAAGTAAGCGAGTGGAGGTAAGGATACTGCTTACATGGTCAGGATGAGCGGGGTCACACTGCACTAAGTTAACTGTTAAAATGATGTTGGAAAATTCAAGTGAGCGGTTGGATGCTGTTTGATAAGTAAAGTAAGTGAGTGGAGATAAGGATACTGTTTACTTGGTCAGGGTGAGTGGGGTCACACTGCCCTAAGTTAACTGTTATAGCGATGTTTATGCAGTGATTAACAAATGAAAATATAAGTTGGCCAATGAAGTTATGTTTATGAAATTTTAATAAAGGTGGTCAAATGTCATTTGGTGTGATGTGTTTATTGAAGGGGACCTGGACAAATAAGGTTTGATAACAAATCAATTTGTCAAGAGACATCTTCAGGTGGGGTTTAGATTGAAATAGTAATGGAATTTTTGAAGGTAAGGGAAGAAGCAAGTTGGAGGGGGGTAGGAAAGGAGGATGATTGGAAGGAAGTGAGGTAAGTGTAAGGAGGGGTTAATTAATTTTTATGTTAGAGTGTAACTAGGTAAGGATTCACATTTGGCATGAACTTGCTACCTGCCCTCCCTCCTAGAGGTTCCTTTCAATGAGTTGGGAAATGCAAGTGAGCAGTTGGACGCTGCTTGATAAGTAAAGTAAGCGAGCGGGGGGGTAAGGATGCTACTTAGTTAGTCAGGGCAAGCGGGGTCACACTGCCCTAAGTTAACTGTTTTATGGATGTTTATGCTGTGATTAATAAAGGAAGATATTAGTTGGTCAATGAAGTTATATTTATGGAATTTTAGTAAAGTCGTCAAATGTCATTTGGTGTAATGTGTTTACTGAAGGGGACTGGGACAAACAACTTTTCATTTCTTAAACTGCAACCTTATCTGTTTCAATATTCTTCAAAATAAGTTGTAACCATGTAAGACACCTGTAAACATCACTATGAACGATAATTTTAATTCTCTATGCCTGATACTTTTTTCAGACTGAATTAGAAGACAAAAGCTTGCTTCAGATTTGTACAGCATATATTCATATCTTCTCTGTAAAGGGCGGTACTGTTTTATTGCAATTTTAATCTAATGTACTGTTAAATATCAAGGGCATGTATGTCCTTTACATGTGTAGTAAAGTAGAAAGGCATTCCCAGTTATATGAGAAGGCAAGATGAGCAGAACAAAAAACAAGTTCTGATCATTTAAAAAGCAATTTTTTTATAGTTTTGTATCGTATCATTGTATAATAACAGTAATCTACTTCTTTGTGTGGATTATTCTGATGTTTTGGTTGGGTCTTTTGGAATTCATGCTCATGACTGAACCACATCAGTCATAGATTCACCAATCATTAATCCTTTCTGGAAAATTAGGGGCTCTTCAGTAACCATTTGAAATCTTGTGACTCACTTTGAAAAGTCCTGTAATGCTGAGAATGAATGGCTGAATATCCATACTTACATATGCATTTTTTGGTGTTTTGTATTCTGCCATTTGGCATTTCACATGCCGACATTTTAATAGGGAGACCTTTTATTCTCCTTATGTCAGTATTAAATTCCAGTCATGTTTATTTATTTTGGTCACCACAACAATTGGTCATTTTTTTCTGTCTCAAAATAGAAGGAAAGACATGATTATGTGTCTTAGGTCTGTACTTAACTGTGGCAGTATATCCTTTTTTGTTTTGCTTGTTGCTGCAAATTACTAACCACATCAGAGTGTTAAAAAACACATGCCTGTCAACATATGAATATTTAGCTCTCTGTTTATAAGTATTTTTTCAGGGTGTTAACTCTGGACTGTCAGATGAATACCTATTTGTTAAAATAATTCCTTTCCTCAGAAAAAAAAATCTAAGAAGAAACCTATGCTGTTAGGAGATATGTGTAGCAGAAAAGTGCAAACAAAGCTAGTCAAACTTATTGATAAGATCAAGGGTTAAACAAATTTTGGTTCAATGGTCAGTAAATGCTTCTTACACAGTGATCACCTAAGAGAGAAGAAAATTCAGAGCGATCTTAACTGAAATCAAACTAGTACTGAGAGCAGTCAGGTAAGACATGGAAGCCATGAAATTACAGTCTACCATAGAAATGATATATACATGAGGGTGAGAGTTTTGATACCCTTCTTATGAAAACAAAAAGAAGGCAAAAGTAAACCAGGGCAAAGAGTGAAGAAGGTGATGTTAATAACATACAGTGTGAAGTATTGTTGTCCTCTAGAGATAAGTTAAAAATGAACAGATGTTGCATATGCAACCATTTTATTAATAATACATTCAAAGAATAATAATGACCAACAACCAAATAACACATGAACATTAAACAGATACAGCCATAATGTTGGTGTTACCAATCCCATTCTGTTTACCAGTTAGTGTACATAATCCAAGCCACCCGGAAAGTCATATCACCAACCAATTTAGGGATTAACTTTTATAACCTATGTAAATTGACAGCCAAGTCTCTTTATGTTATTTCAACTTGTCAATTTGATTAATAAGTTTCTGCTTAAATATAATGGAGGAATACAAGGGGGTTAAGCCATGAGGCAACTACCTCTCTGTCTAATAAATCTAGAATACTGGCTGAAAAGGGGGGGGGGGTGAACAGAAGGATTCCAACAAGCTGGCCACCAAAGTGAGATTGCCCAGCTGTGAGGATTATTTAAACCCTTCTAACCCAACCCCATGATGACTTGCTCATGGACAACAGTGTTTATGGATAAGCTGTATTTATCCTCTAGAGCTGAAGCAATAATGACATCAAATGTTGCATATGTAACCATTTTATTAATGACAAGTTCAAAGAATAATAATGACCAATAACAATAGCATTTGAACATTAATCAGATCAGGCAGTTGGTGCTATCAAGCCCTTTCCAGCTACCAGTTAGAGTCTAGCTGTGTAAGCCAACCACCCCCCCGACAAGACATACTAACAACCACTTCAGAGGCTGTCTTGTCAACCAGCCTTCTTTTGGTCATTCGAACTTTTCAATCCAATAATAGGCCACTAAAATATAAAGAGGAATACAAGTGGGTTAAGTCATGAGGTGACAGCCCAATGGCAAGCCGGTGGCTGTTGTTCCTACCTATCAAGACCTCTTCACAAACCACCCTAAAGATAAATAAGCATTTACATTAACAATAAATCACAACCTCAGCATTTTAATATATATATATATATATATATATATATATATATATATATATATATATAATATATATAAGTAATCGTTAACAGACAAGCTTAGCTGCAAATTGAACAAGTCAAAACCTAAGTTATTTAACTGGGTTCCATCCTCATCATGAAAGTCTTAAGCTGGCTTTGGCAGGTCACGGTGTTTAGTGATGTGATGTGATGTCTGATTAGTCAAGCTGCACAAACAATATGATGACTAATAAAGCACCTTGATGGTTCAATGGCTAAATTTCTTATTACGCCCTTCCAGTGGAATCTGGGCAGAATAAAAGACCAAAATATGACTACGCCTGGATGAAGTGATTGAAATCTACAGCGGTGTAAAAAAAATTCTAGCTAACACTGCCATCTTTGGAAGCAAGATTAAGTCATTAACATAAAGATGGATAATGATGGCTAACTCCAAACATCCAAATGAAACCATGACAAACCTGGAAATCCAAAACAATGGATTGCCCAGTGATTCTGATCCAAAAATGCAGCATCTCCAGGTGGCCATATTGCTGCCCGCTAAACACGGGTGCCGGAACCATAGAGCCAGGGGAAGGGGGAGCCACCCCCCCTTCCACACACTTTTACAGCTGCAAGGCCTCTCGGGAAAAGTCAATGAAGTAGAGTTTTCATGCTAACATGGATTCTTGTGTGGAAGTTAAACTAACTAAACTAGCTGTTCTTGTTCTTTTCTGTGTTACAGGAGTTATTCTGCTGCTCTTCTGTTGGCGCTGTCAGAGCCAAAGTCATGCTGGTAAGGAAAGTTTTGTTCTTTTATTTGCAGGAGTCATGCTGCTCCCATGTGTACGTGTATGTGTGTGTGTGTGCGGGTGTGCGTGTGTGTGTGTGTGTGTGTGTGTGTGTGTGTGTGTGTGTGTGTGTGTGTGTGTGTGTGTCTGTGTGTCTGTATGTAAAATGCCCCAGTTACATATACCTGGTGCTTAGTGTTACTCAGGCTCAAACAAGATCCTGAATTCTCTACCCATACCACCATTTGTGATTCAGGGAGTTGAGTCCATAGCTTTCCACTGTTGAGATTTTCATAGAATATTTGGCTCATACTTTTGGTTTGTTCCTCTTAAAATGTGCATTTTTTCTGGCAAATCAGTGAGTACTGAATTCACTAAATAATGATAGCTCTTTAAGTTTCAGTCTTCCTATCTTTCAGGAAACACATGGTAACACAAAACACTTTATTTTAGCAACTTTCTAAGGTTATACAAGCAATATTTAAAATGTGTCCCTGGTTTTGGGCCTTTGCCCTACAAATACATTTTGGCTTTTTCCAGATTTCTTGTGCTGCGAAGTTGAGAGATTTAGTTGATCATCAAGTGAATTTTACAAGGAGCTGAGAGCTTCTGGGGAAGAGAAGTTTAGTGCTACTTATGCAAGTCATTTGCATTGTTAGTAGCACAACAGGTAGTATACTTCCTTTTGATGCAAAAGGATTTGGGTACTACTCCCACAGTATGCAGATGGATCGCTGATACTGTACTGTGTTGTACTTTAATGGGAGTGGAGACTGCAGTCCTTTGAATCTCCTCCTTTGGACAAGTTACCTAGTACTATGAACCCATTATCAGTTTGCCATCCATTTCCCATTGCAAAATTGCTAGCTTATCATTTTTTAATGTAGCACAGGCAATTTATTCTTCAAGGGCAACAGACACTTTATTTGTAGATGAAGCAATGAAGTATAAAGTTGTTTGCTAGCAGCAACCTCTTCATTAGTTACAGGTCCTTTTAATGTGGAATTATTTAGATGACTTACATCTGCAGAGATTTTGCACGTTTACTGATATGGGGGGATTGTAATGACAGAAGTTAGAGTGGCCTTTTATGGTTGAAATTTTCCTGAAATGGGTAGTTTTGTCATTATTGGTTCATACATTTTGTTTCATTGCTTACTAGAAGACTGTTCCAAACTACAAATTTGAAACACATTCTAAGAAGTGGTGCTGTATTATACAAGGAATATAATTTAATACAATCAGGTTAATACAGTCAGGAAGGTGAATCAAAGGATGCATACGTGTATGTTTGCTTGCTCACAGGATGCAGGAGATCAAAACAGGGGAAGAGATCAGTCACCAATAGCCTCCCCATGGGTTCAGTAATGAGACTTCTTCTGTTTGGCATATACACCTCAAAAGTAAAAGGAAATACCAAAGGGTTTTGGCCGACTAAGTATGAAATGACTGCAAGCTAGGAGAAAGTATTGAATCCCCAAATGACTTAACCATTATGCCGGAAGGTTTGTCCCGAACAATAACTGGTGCCAGAATCATGAATTGAAACTAAACTACAAGAAATGCATTATCATATCCTTTGGGAAGTCATCTACTCCAGGGAACTGCCAAATTTACAATGCCTTCTTAGAACTGACCCAGTTGTTTGGCATTTGGGAATGTGTGTGCACAGTGACCTAACTTTTGACCAACATGTGCCTAGAGTCATAAGAAAGTCTTTCTATATTGCACAGTTTATAAACAAATTGATTGTGACTAGATCTAGAGATGTTATTGTCCCCCTTTACAAATCCCTCATTAGGTCAATCATCATCTTTTTTCAGCTGTTCCTGTTTGGGGTCACCACAGCGGATCACCTGTTTCCATTTCTTCCTGTCCTCTGCATCTTGCTCTGTCACACCAACCACCTGCATGTCCTCTCTCACCACATCCATAAACCTTATCTTAGGCCTTCCTCTTTTCCTGTTACCTGGTAGCTTCATCCTTAGCATCTTTTTCCCAATATACTCAGCATCCCTCCTCAGCACATGTCCAAACCAACGTAGTCTTGCCTCTCTGGCTTTGTCTCCAAACCTTCCAACCTGGGCTGACCCTCTAATATACTTATTCCTAATCCTGTCCACCCTCGTCACACCCAGTGCAAATCTTAGCATCTTTAACTCTGCCACATCCAGCTCAAACTCCTGCCTTTTTGTCAATGCTACTGTCTCCAACCCATATAACATAGCTGGTCTCACTGCCCTCTTGTAGACCTTCCCTTTCACTCTTACAGGTACTCGTCTGTCACAAATCACTCCTGACACTCTTCTCCACCCACTCCATCCTGCCTGTACTCTCTTCTTCACCTCTCTTCCACACTCACCGTTATTCTGAACTATTGACCCCAAGTATTTAAACTCATCCACCTTTGCCACCTCTACTCCTTGCATCCTCAACATTCCTCTATCCTCCCTCTCATTCACACACTTACATTCTGTCTTAGTCCTGCTGACCTTTATTCCTCTTCTCTCTAGAGTATATCTCCATCGCTCCAGGGTCTCCTCCACCTGTTCCCTACTCTCACTACAGATCACAATGTCATCTTCAAACATCATAGTCCACGGGGACTCCTGTCTGATCTCGTCTGTAAACCTGTCCATCACCATTGCAAATAAGAACGGGCTCAAAGTTGATCCTTGATGTAACCCCACCTCCACCTTAAATGCATCCGTCACTCCCACAGCAGACCTCACTGCTGTCACACTACCCTCGTACATATCCTGTACCACTCTTACATACTTCTCTGACACTCCTGACCTCCACATACAATACCACAACTCCTCTCTAGGCACCCTGTCATATGCTTTCTCGAAGTCTACAAAAACACAATGCAACTCCTTCTGACATTCTCTGTACTTCTCCATCAGCACTCTCAGAGCAAACATCGCATCTGTACTGCTCTTTCCCGTCATGAAATCATACTGCTGATCACTAATTATCACGTCCCTTCTTAACCTAGCTTCCACTACTCTTTCCCATAACTTCATGCTGTGTCTGATCAATTTAATCCCTCTGTAGTTACTACAACTCTGCACATCACTCTTATTCTTAAAAATCTGTACCAAAACACTTTTTCTCCATTCCTCAGGCATCCTCTCACTTTCCAAGATTTCATTAAACAATCTGTTTAAAAAAAACTCCACTGCCATTTCACCTAAACACCTCCATGCTTCCACAGGTATGTCATCTGGGCCAACAGCCTTTCCATTCTTCATCCTCTTCATAGTTAACCTTACTTCCTTCTTGCTAATCCATTGTACTTCATGATTCACTATCCCTACATCATCCAACCTTCTCTCCCTCTCATTCTCTTCATTCATCAACCCCTCAAAGTACTCTTTCCATCTCCTCAACAGACTCTCCTCACTTGTGAGTATGTTTCCCTCATTATCCTTTATCACCTCTACCTGCTGCACATCTTTCCTAGCTCGGTTCCTCTGTCTAGCCAATCGATACAGGTCCTTTTCTCCCTCCTTAGTGTCCAACCTTTCATACAACTCTTCATATGCCTTATCCTTAGCCTTCACCACATCTCTCTTTGCCATGCACCTCATCTCCTTATACTCCTGACTACTTTCTTCATCTCTCTGACAATCCCACTTCTTCTTTGCCAACCTCTTTCTCTGTATACTCTCCTGTACTTCCTCATTCCACCACCATGTCTCTTTGTCATCCTTCCTCTGTCCAGGTGTCATACCAAGCACCTTTCTAGCCATCTCCCTTACTAGCTCTGCTGTAGTTACCCAGCTATTTGGTAACTCTTCACTGCCACACAGTGCCTGTCTTAACTCATCCCTGAACTCCACCTCACAATTACCCTTTTTCAATTTCTACCATTTGATCCTTGGTACTGCCCTCACACTCTTCCTCTTCTTGATCACCAACGTCATCCTACAAACCACCATCCTATGCTGCCTAACTACACTTTCCCCTGCCACCACTTTACAGTCTCCAATCTCCTTCAGACTGTCCCTTCTACATAAGATACAATCCACTTGTGTGCATCTTCCTCTACTCTTGTATGTCACCCTATGCTCCTCCCTCTTGTTAAAATATGTATTCACCACAGCCATGTCCATCCTTTTCGCAAAATCCACTACCATCTGACCTTCTGCATTCCATTGTTTTACACCATACCCACCCATCACTTCCTCATCCCCTCTGTTCCCTTCACCAACATGCCCATTGAAATCTGCTCCAATCACCACTATCTCACCCTTGGGTACATCCCTCATTAGGTCAATCATTTTGTATAATGCCCACTTTGGCATGTATCTGTCCATACCCATGCAACAATTGGAATACCCACAGAGACACCTTACTAAAAGGATACAAGTTCTAAACAATAGGTCTTGCATGGACCACCTCAAAGATTTATCACTATACTCAGTATCCTACAGAGTGTTTAGAGGTGACGTGTCTGGCATACAAGACATCCTTCAACCTAATACAGATGGACCTACTGAACATCAGCAAGTCAAATGGCATCAGAAATACTCAGTCCAGGTATCTAAACTGAATGTCGTGGAGAGATCAATATATATCCAGAACAAACTATTCATTCAAGTAAAACAAAACTCATCCTTGTCCATATTCAAATGCAACATAGATCTAAGGATGGGTAATAGAAAATGTGCTCCAGGATTGCCCCTCATGCCACTAATGGATAGAGGCAGTTCCTAAATGCTGCATCCCTTACATTGGTCCCCTCATATTATCTATAGTGTGATCGCATTTATTCTCACTAGGGCTAATATACAATTATCAGCCATGGGATAGGTAAGACCAATCAGGAAATGTTAATTCAAGCACCAAAATGGAAATTGGCTAAGCTTAAAATGTCCTCCAAGTAAACCTATGTTGTGGTAGTAAACAGTTTTAAAAAATTGCCCTTTTTAGATCACTAAGTGCCCCTATCACTCTCCACCCCCACCCCCATCCAGTTTTCAACAGCTTCGGGTTTCTCTGCCACTATTTGAATGAAATTGTGTCATAAAATTTGGTCTATATTAAAATAGCAAAACCTCACTTACGCGAATACCTAAACCCCGACCAATAAATAGCGAACAGCGAAAACACCGAACGCCCTGAAGCACAAAATTCGAAATATCGAATTGTCATAGTTGGCCCTTATCTGGTATAGTTCCCTAATGTAAATGTGCAATAGTTACAGATCTTAGGGTTAGGCTGTGGGTTAAGGTAAGTGCATACATAGTAATACATGCAACCTTTACTTTACGGTTAGAAGTAGGGTTATGTTAAGTGTCTGTATAGTAATATAGTTGTGCAGCTGAATGTATACGTAAATTATACCTTTCTCATAGTTGAGTGTTGTTTGTTTATAGTCAGATATATTTGTGTGTAGTGAATGTTTGATTAGAATATGGGATATATGGGTGAAGTGTAGATATGGGGAAGTGTGGATTATTTATTTTGTTTGGGTAGGTAGTACATAGCTGGCGGTGGGGTTGGCCAGCTATGGCAATTCGATATTTCAAATTTTGTGCTTCTGGATGTTCTGTCTTTTCGCGGTTCGCTATTTATGTGTCAGCGTTTAGGTATTCGCGAAGTGAGGTTTCAGTATTTTAATATAGACCCATAAAATCCATAGCATCTTTTTATTTGAAAAATAAAAATGTTGATTTTAATACCTAATGTAAGAGAGAAACGCTTTAGATAACCATTTCCTGGTCCTTTTTAAGACTTTGACCAAGTGACCTTTTTCCACCAGTTCCAAGGTTCCTCCTATGTGGAATGAATATGAGGAGTAAGACTTTCTTTCAGAGTTATAATGACTTCAGAAAGGGAATAGGGTGACCTGATTTTTAATAGAAAACAGGACCAGGGAATAAAAATTTGCTTGCTAGTCTGTGCAGAGCAGTGGCATAAGTTGCATAAGACTTGGTTCTATGTAGATAGACCTGGTGTCCCTTGTTGGCTTGGTCTGATTGGGACATCTTTATCCATATTAAAACAAAGTCTTTGACAATGAAAATGTCTTCCCAATACAATGAATGAAGGAGTTTGCTGACTGAAAAGGAATACAATTCATCTATTGAATGATAAAGCCCTTATGGGTTTTCTGGAAAGTTGCAAAGCAACTTTAAAATTCCCTCATCCATTCAATAGCCTGAAAGTCATCTAGTGACTGAAAAAATTAGGCAGCCTCAGAAATCATGCCACCAGCCTAAAGCTATAAGGTTTGTGCACAAGGAATTGCGTGAGTTATTCAACAAACAGTTTTGCACTAGGAAGTGTAACAAAAGTGGGCTGTCACAATGCCTCTCAGGTTTGGATATAAGCTTGTAAAAAAGTTTAAATGTTTGAACTGAACAGTAAGCTTTTTTGTTATTTGTAGTTCAGGACTTGGACAAAAATGTGCTGACTAATCTTCACCAGTTTGTGAAATGTCTTGAGGAATAGGTGCCCCTGAGGAAGCCATACTTGGGGCCAGTCGGCAAAACATAGAAACCTGAAAGCAGGATAAGCTGTCAGCTATGCCATTATCTTTTCCTGGAACAGAATGGCTAGAAGAGCTCAATATAATCTGTAAACTAATGACCTCATCACTGAATGAAGCCACTTAAACTTGGATGATCTCTTGTTTAGGGCATTGATTACTTGCTTTGTTATCAGAGTAAAATAAAACTTTCTTGTTGCAAAAACATTCTTTCCAAATGAGGGTGGGCACCCAGATAGGAAAGACTTTGAGGAAGGTGATGTCTTTCATCCTTTCCTCTGTCCATGAGGATGGCCTTTTTGCTGCAAGTCACTTCCCTTGGAAATAGCTGTCCATAACTATAACTGCAGCTGTATTGGTGAAAAGTTGCATCTCCCTAGAGGAAACTCAAGGGTGTGACTCCACCGAATTTTTGTAAAAATGTCTTCCATAGCTGGCAGTCTTTCTTGACCTTGCTGGTAACCCTTACACTTTCAGCTGTGCAAGCAAAATTCAACAGCCAGTGCAGCTGCATGACTTCCCTGATTTGAACCTGGCCAGTTTTCAAAAATGCATGAGCCGTGGACCCGAGCTACTGTAATTTTTTTTTCTGAAAGTTTGAAGGCAGAATATGGAAGATAAACAAACACAGTGCGAGCATGTAGCAGTCCCTCTTCCTAAATTCTGATTAAAATTCAGTAAATGGCTTGAAGCAAAAGCAAGTTGCTAAGAATAAATGTAAATAATCCTTTTATTTAACATAGAGGATTTTGTCCCGCTAAAAAACAGAACTTTTTCAGATGAAACATTTTAAAAAACAAAACCATATAAAAAAGCATTTGATCAAATAAAACACACCTTTGCATTATAACCAGTAATGTTGATGTTATAGCTGACTGACTGACATAAGCTATAGACAAACAAGCACCCTCCTATAAACATTCATGAATGTTTGACATTAAACCAGTGAAATTGTGTACTAAAGTGCAGCAAAAAATAATTTTCATGTTGTAACTCACATCATAATCAATAAGGTTGATGTTATAGCTAACTGACACAAGCTAGAGACAAACATGCTCCCTCCTATACACATCCATGAATGTTTAACATTGAGCCAATAAATTTGCATGCTAGAATGTGATAACCAATAATCTTCATGTTATAAATCACATTATAACCAATAAGGTTAGTATTATAGCTAAATGACACAGGCTCAAGAAAGACACACCCCCTCCTATGCACATCGCTAAGCATTTAACATTAAACCAATGGAATTGCATACTAAAGTGCAATAACCAATAGCCTTCATCCTATAACTTAGTCATAGTGGTTAACAGCGGACACGCCTCTTCATATACGTGTCCGTAACCTAACATCATTTCTTGACACTGTTTATAATATTTTTTTTATATCAATGAGTTTCCTTTTATATTAAAATATAAAAAAATGTATTAAATTTATATTTGAACAACTAAAATATACCTAAATTACACGGACTCAAGAGGAGCACACCTCTTCTTGTACGTGTCCATAACTTGGCATAATTTCTTATGCTGTTAAAAATATTTTATTCACAATAAAATTACTTTCATGTCAAAACATTAAAAATGATTTAGCTTTTGTTTAACCCAATCCTAAATTATAACTACCTAATTCCATAATGTAATGACATGGACTAGAGACAAACTCGCCCTTTCCTATGCACATCTATGAATAATTAACATTTGACCAGTAGACTCGTGTACTAAACCATGATAGCCAATAGCTTTAATGTTGGAACTCAATCGTATAACTGAGTGGCATGGAGAAGAGACCAGAACGCCCCCTCCTGTTCACATCTATGAGTGGTTAACATTACGCCAATAAAATCACATACCAAACCACGGTAGTCAATGGCCTTTTGTTATATGTCAATCACAATGGCTAATAGTGGACATGTCTCCTCCTATACGCGTCCGTAACTAAACCTCATTTCTTTATACTATATATGATATTTTATTAGCAATACAATTACATCGTATTAAAACATTAAAGAATTATTACATTTTTATATAAACCACTCCTAAATCACCTAGATATAGACTTTAATTTAAGCAGACATAAAACTGATACTGCTTCATTTAGACCTGGCCAAAAATGCACAGCCAGCCGAAGCTGCCAAGATAATTCAGCTTTTTCAAGAAGTAATGGTCAAGCGCCACCCCTATTTAGTTCCAAAAGAGTTTGCAACACCACAAATTTAAAAGAATGATCTGTATGGTCAGAAATGTGCCTATACAGAGCATTAGTTATTTTTTTATTTCGAAAATCTGATAAATGCTCACCAATTCGATTTTTTTAGTTTCTGCTCGGTCTTACCAACATAAAACCATGGGCAAGCTGAGCAGATGGCACAGTACACAACCCTTTTAGTTTTGCAACTTGGTTTCCCAAAAATTTGTATAATCTGATGATTAACAATAAATTGGCTTGCTGTTAAAACGTGTTTACAAAAAACACAAGCCCCACATTTTATCATATGTCCTTTGTTAGAAAGGGTCTTAGAATGTTGAAAGATATTCTACAAATTGAAACCTCTTTAAAGCACTATAGTGAGTTTCTGACCCACTCGTACTCTTATCTCAGTGTCATTCACTAATACATTCCAAATGTTCACGAAATGTTGTAATAAAGGCATTGGTATATGTATTGGTCCCTTGTCTACCAACAGATTCACTGTTAACATCAGTATTAACCAATGAAATGTTCAACTCATTCCTATGTTTGAATCTATGCATGACAAATTCATTGTACCATTATTAAAAGGGCCATTATTCAAAAGAGGTTGAAAATAGCCTTTAGTTCTTTTTTCTTTTACCTCTAATATAAGTCTATTAACAAATGACTCAGGATATCCTCGGTTTAAAAACATAGCCTTTAAAAGCTCACATTCTTCAACAAAATGGGATCAATCTGTAACCATACAGATGGCTCTAACGAGCTTCCCTTTAACAATAGCCTGTTTTTGAAATAATAGATGATTGCTCTGGAAATGAAGAAACAAATTAGAATAGGTCTGCTTACTATATATTTTAGCCATTAATCTGTGATTTGTAACATCTTTCATCAATAACACATCTAAATAAGCGATCTGTACGAAATCAACTACATGAGTAAATCTAAGAAAATTAGTAGTGTTATTAATGTAGGAAACCAGAGAATAAAGATATTGTCTTGATATCTAACATACAAATCACAGCAAGAAAAGTATGGGAAATTTAGCAAATATTTAAGGGAACATAAAAAATCGAATTAGTGAGCATTTATCAGATATTCGAAATAAAAAAAATAAATAATGCTATGTATAGGCACATTTCTGACCATAAAGATCATTCTTTTAAATTTGTAGTGTTGCAAACTCTTTCTGAACTGAATAGAGGTGGCGCTTGGCCATTACTTCTTGAAAAAGCTGAATTATCTTGGCAACTTCGGCTGGCTGCGCATTTTTGGCCAGGTCTAAATGAAGGAGTATCAGTTTTATGTCTGCTTAAATTAAAGGCTATATCTAGGTGATTTAGGAGTGGTTTACACAAAAATTTACTAATTATTTAATGTTTTAATACAATGTAATTGTATTGCTAATAAAATATCATATATAGTATAAAGAAATTAGGTTTAGTTACGGACGCGTATAGGAGGAGGCATGTCTGCTATTAGCCATTGTGACTTGACGTATAACAAAAAGGCCATTGACTACCATGGTTTGGTATGTGATTTTATTGGTGTAATGTTAACCACTCATAGATGTGAACAGGAGGGGGTGTTTTGGTCTCTTCTCTGTGCCATCCAGTTATACGATTGAGTTCCAACATTAAAGCTATTGGTTATCGTGGTTTATTACATGATTCTATTGGTCAAACATTAATTATTTGTAGATGTGCATAGGAGAGGGTGTGTTCATCTCTAGTCCATGTCATTAAGTTATGGTACAGGGTAATTATAATTTAGGATTGGGTTAAACCAAAGTTAAATAATTTTTAATGTTTTAACATGAAAGTAATTTTATTGGTAATAAAATATTTTTCACAGCATAAGAAATGATGCCAAGTTACAAACACATACAAGAAGAGGTGTGCTCATCTTGAGTCTGTGTAATTTAGGTATATTTCAGTTGTTCAAATATAAATTTAATGAATTTTTTTATATTTTAATATAAAAGGAAACTCATTGATATAAAAAAATATTATAAACAGTGTCAAGAAATGATGTTAGGTTATGGACATGTATATGAAGGGGCGTGTCCGCTGTTAACCACTACAACTAAGTTATAGGATGAAGGCTATTGGTTATCGCACTTTAGTATGCGATTCCATTGTTTAATGTTAAAAGCTGAACAATGTGCATAGGAGGGGGCATGTCTGCCTTGAGCCTGTGTCATTTAGCCATAATACTAACCATATTGGTTATGATGTAATTTATAACATGAAGATTATTGGTTTACACATTCTAGTATGTGATTTTATTGGTTCAATGTTAAACATTCATGGATGTGTATAGGAGGGGCGTGTTTGTCTCTAGAGTTTGTCAGTTAGCTATAACATCAACCTTATTGGTTATGATGTGAGTTATAACATGAAAATTATTGGTCACTTTACTTTAGTATACGATTTCATTGGTTTAATGTTAAACATTCATGAATGCGTATAGGAGGGTGTGTGTTTGTCTTTAGCCTATGTCTGTCAGCTATAACATCAACCTTGAAGAAATCGAATAACCAAACTCCAGATTAAATAACCACGTAGAAGAAGAATATGTAAACGTAAAAAACACACTGGTTATACACGACAGTGAAAACACATTAAAACTTTAATCCTTGATAACAAAACAGTGCTTTCACAGCCAAAACAGTTGCTTCATCAGACTACATATAAAATCAAACATACTCATTTTATATTTATGATGCAATACAAACTGTCCAATCACTGAGATGCTAATTAACACTTAAAAAACTTAAAAGAGCAAGTGCACATTTGTCAATGTTATATGTAGTCTGATGAAGCAACTGTTTTGGTTGTGAAAGCGCTTACTGTTTTGTTATCGAGGATTAAAGTTTTAATGTGTTTTCACTGCCGTGTATAACCAGCGTGTTTTTTTACGTTTATATAACATCAACCTTATTGGTTATAATGCGAAGGTTTGTTTTATTATGTGATTTCTTTGGACAAATGCTTTTTAAAATGGTTTTGGTTTTTAAAATGTTTCATCTGAAAAAGTTCACTTTTTTAGTAGGACGAAATCCTCTGTGTTAAATAAAAGGATTGTTTACATTTATTCTTAGCAAGTTGCTTTTGTTTCAAGCCATTTACTGAATTTTAAGTGGAATTTGGGAAGAGGGACTGCTACTTGCTCACACTGTGTTTGTTTGCCTTTAGTTTGTTGGTTTACTAAAATATGGAAGATTCAATCAATAACACTAGGAAGGTAATGGCTTGGTGATGGCCTTCCACTTTCTCCCAGCCAAAGGGACTTCTAGATCATTGCAAAGTTCAATGAAAATTGACAGGTCCTCTTAGGTTCCAGCCTACCTTCAACTATTATCAGGTAGTCATCTATCCAATGAATAGTGACACGCCCCATTAATCTTTGCTGCCAGCTCCAATATAAAGCAGAGCAATTTTTTCAAATACATTTCAGGTCATGGAGCAATCTATGAGCATGGTCATGCTGAAAAAATATTTGCTGTCAAAACAAAGTTAGAAAAGGCATGATCTAGTGGTGCATCATGCACCTAGGATAGTCCCTTGTCAATAAAATTATTGACAAAAACACCCATTGGGTGAGATATAGAGAGAGAGAGATTGAGAGAGATGACGAATTAGTCAAAATTCTCTCTCTTTTTTCTTTGGCTCCAGCCCTATGAGAGATATTTTAAAAGTGGGCCAAGGAGGGCCATCGAAGAAGCCAGTGATCTTGACCATTACGCCTTTTTTCTCAATTAAATTAAGGGCTTCTTGTTCAATACTTTTAATACACAAGAGGTTCTTAACTAACCCTGGAATTCAAAGCCACTGAAGACTCAATGGCAATACCCGAAGCAAAACCTTTGATGAGGAAGCAAGTCATGTTTTTATCAGAATACTCTACAAATAGGCTTGCGAGTTTATTCTGATCAGGGAATGTGACTGTTTGAAACTGTGTCTGATCCCAAAAAAAATGACCTATTTAACCACATAAATGTGGGGGATTGTCCTTTCTTGGGTTTGGAGGTTTATCATTTACTGGGGTGTTATTAGAAGAACTGGGTTGTATTGGATTGGACCAGCATCTAACTGCTGAGTGTGACTTTCCACAGTAGATGCAAGGATGTGTCAACCTCCAAGTTGGGCATGAGACTTTCCCATTGTTGAAAGCCCAGCAATATTTAACTTTTGGCTAGTTCTCAGTTAAGGAGTCATTACCTAGGGTGCTACGTTTGTCCAGCATAACATTCAACCAAATATCATGGTGTCACTGACCTCACTTTAGGGTCTTCTCAATGGCCTTTAACTTCCTGAATCTTCAGTCATACAAAAATCAAGCCACTCACTCTTCAGTGAATATGGTAAGCTTCTAATGAAGAGAAAATAAGCTAAAAGGGAGACAGTTTGGTCTGGATCTTTCTCCATAATAATAGTCACTTAAATGGGAAAGCTCAGAACTCATATATCAAAGTTCCTGGTTACTGGCTTGGCAGAAGCTTTCCTGCAGAGTGCAGTGAGGGCAGCAACCAGAACTTTGGAACACATGCTGTCTGCCTAAAGGATCTTCTGAATGCCATCAGAATTAATTCAATTGAAAACTTCTGTAAAGTCTCCCTAAATGGCTTTCACTTTAACATTCAGCATAACATGTACTGTGAAGTGGGAACCCAGAAGAACAGATATTACAGAACTATGAAGGCCCAGGGCGGCAAGAAATTGGGTTATATTAAATTATGGGTCATTCAGTCTGGAATTCTCTATGGAAGGTGAAGAGTCATTAGGGATATGTGTGGGACCTGAAGAATGTCTGGGATTGGAGTCCTGGATCACCTGATGAGTACTAGTGGGTTTGGGAGGTGTGGCTCCAAAGTTCATTTCTAAAACCATATAAAAATATCTTAACGCTACCCTCATCAGACAAAGGCACTAAAAACTCTTCTAAATAATCATCTGCTGTTTGCCCTGTTACTGTCAAGGGAGTATCTGCCTCTTCAATTTTGGAATTACCTTTCATCACTTGTCCCTCTCTAACATAGATGGCAAGCAGGCAGAGTAGTTCATTTAGATGCTTTAATACATAGAAACACATCAGGATGGATAGCAGCATCATAAAATAAAACAGACAGACTTTACATACATACGTGCATGCTTGCATCTCAACAGCTTACTACAAAATGGCAGTCAGGCTCACATGTTCTCAGTATTTATACACTTGTGCAAGCTCTCAGATTGCTTCTTAAAGATACATACACACACACATTGAGCTACATCCTCCCTCTTGAAAAGATTGCCCTTTGTAAAAAAAAACAACATTGGAGTTAGACATGCATTACTATAGACATTAGAAACATACGCAATATTCATGGCCAGTTTACTGTATATCTATAATGTGGTCTGGAGACATGACCGGATCTGGTAACATAACAATCTGAACTCGGTTTAGCAACAGGGACAGTCTTCAGTGAACAACTTGTATCAGGAACATCTGGATTCATTACAGGAATGAAAATATTCTATGGAACTTTCTCTGAAACTGGAACACTGGACAACTCATTCTGAGGTAGTCTTTCTCACAGGCTATGTGCTATGGTAAAGTCTTAGACACCGACATCAAATGTGTCTGATTCCACCTAAACTCTACTCATTGTGATTCCATAATGTATGATCTCAGCTCTGGGCAAATATTCTTCACGACTCCAAAATGATCATAACCTGTGGGCATTTGCATCCTTTCCACTTCTCCTTATATTAATGGATTGAGCTGTTTGCTAGTCTTATCATAGTAGGACTTCTGGGTTAAATGCTTCTTCAACAGGTTGGTTTTCACTGACCTGTTGTTCTTAACTCATGGAACCAACAATTGACTACTGATTGGAACATGGTTTTTGTTTGTCTCAATACAAGTCTCTGGGCAGGTTAACCAAGATGTTTATGATGAGGAATATTTCTGAGATTCAAGGAAGTCAGGAAAACATCACTATTGTCTAATTTTGACTTCTCTAGTAACTGTTTTCACTTTGAACTGCACGTTCTGCCAAACCATTTGAACAGGGGATACTCTGGGCTACTTGTGACATGAGCAAAATCCCACTCTTCAGCAAATCCTTTGAACTGTTGGCTTGTAAATTGCATGCCATCATCTGAAATAACTTTGTGCAGTCTACTGTGGACTGCAAAATGATGCTTCATCTTAGTAATGACAGTATTAGATGCAAAGCTGAGAAGTAGGTCAATCTTGAACCAAGTGGAGTAAGAATCTACTAACACCAAATAATGTTGACCATTCCATTTGAAAATGTCAGTAGCTGCCATCGACCAAGGTAGTTCAGGAATCTGATTTAGCTGAAGTGGTTCATTCTGTTGATGTGTCTGTTTCGATCTGGATAGGTCTACCATGAACATAATCATAGAACTTTGAACTTGCAAGCACAATTTCCGAAAGCTCTTTCTCTATCTGACTATATTGCATTTCAGGTTTGGGTAAGAGTTCTCAATGCATAGGCAACAGGTTGACCCTCTTGTAGAATGACTGCACCAAGACCAAATTTCAAAGCATCACATGAAAGAGTAACTGGCTTGTGAACATCATAGCATATGAGAGTTGGTGAATTAACAATTCTCTTTATCAGGACATCAAATGATCTTTGGTGTTGCTCTAACCAAGACCAGGATATGTGTCAGCTCTCTTTGTGGTGTTGAAAGTTGGCTCAAGTCTGGAATGAACTTGTCTAGATAGTTAACCATGCCAAGAAAATGTTGCAAGACTTGAACATTGTCTGGAGCTGGCATCTCGAGAATGGCTGTTTGCTTAGAAGGGTCTAGTCATAGGCCTGAACTAGTAAATAAATTACCAACATAAGTAACCTCTTGTAGCCTGAATTTGCATTTCTGTGGATTGAACTTAAGATTCACTTGACGTGCTCTTTCCAGAACTTTTGAGGTTTCTATCATGCTCAGCTTCACCATGACCTCCTACTAGTATGTTGCCTATTATAATAGCACAAGGATACCCAGAAAACTTTTGATCAATCGCACTCCGAAAAACGTCACTTGCAGAATTTATCCCTAATGGTATTCTTAAACATTTGTACCTACCAAATGGAGTACTGAAAGTAGTGAGCAATGAGGATTTCATGTCAAGCTGTATTTGCCAAAATGAACTCTTTGCATCTAAGACAGAAAAAAACAGTGGCATTTGACATCAGAGCTGTGATTTCTTCAAATGTGTGCATTGGATGATGAGGTCTTTTAGTGCTTTGTTCAAATCATATGAATCAATACATATTTCAATGTCATCTGAGTTTTCTTATGAGCTACCTCCATGGAAGATACCCATTCAGTTGGTTCATCTACTGGACAAATCACACCTTGTCACACCATTTTATCTAACTCGACTTTAAATCTGTCTTGCATAGCTAGTTGAACTTTCTGAGCTGGCCTGATAACTGGAATTACATCTGGGTTTAATTTCATGGAGTACACAAAGGGAAGCTTGCCTAGTTTGTCTTTGAAAAGATCAGCATAGGTAGAAAAAATATATTGGGGAAAATTAGAATTGTGGTCTTCCAAGCAAACTTGATGGACTTCCTTATTAAATGAAAGCAGTCCCATTTTGAAACTGTTTCCGAGCCCAAATAATTACTGGAAGTGCCTCTTGACCATATAAAATAACAAGCCATAATGTCTCCCAGCAGAGTAACATGAAAGCACTACTGAGACTTGAGTTTGAATTTCTTCACCGCCATAAGCGGCAAGTTTCACACACTTTGCCAAATCAAGCCTTTCACCATGACATACTCTAGCAAATGTTTCTGCTAACATAACATTGCACTTGGAACCTGTGTCAGCTTTGAGCTCTGTGTATTTTCCATTTATCCAAACAGTACAAAATACCACATTCTTGGCCCATAAATCTACTGAATGAACTGTTTCATGAAGCACTGACACACCATCAACATAAAGAGTAGAGTTGCGGCTCTCTAATTGATCAACTTGTTTCTTGAAATGTTCCCTTTTAATAAACAAATGTGGGCCTTTTGATTTACAAAACCTCTTGAAATTATTCCACTTATTGCATTTGTGGCAATGATGACCAAAAGCTAAACATAAGTTCATGATTTCCACCACAGTTACGACAGTTGGCAATGAAACTGGGTGGGGGGCCATGCTTTGAGTCTGCTGACTCACTTTTGTGCTTCACTGAGACTGTGCAAACTGTAGAACTTGCAGGACAGCTCCAGGGTTTACCAGTGGGTGCTGCAGGCACTACAGTTGCTGCCATGTGCTTGGGCCTGTTTCTTTTAACTACATGCCGCATACTATCAATATGAACTCTAGAATGTATTGGAAGCTTGCATCTCTCATTTGTAAGCATATTTGTGGGCTTTTCTGTGAGCTCATATATCTGACAAATCCCAATGGCCTTATTCAAAGTTAAATCAATGTCATGAAGCAAAATCTTTCTTACAGCGTCATCTTTAATATCACACGTCTGTCTTTTATCAACTTAAATCATGAAATCTGCATGTTTTAGCCTTGTTTTTCAAATCAGTTATATATGCTGCAAAAGTTTTACCAGGCTTTTGATCCCCTGTATAAAATAAGTGCCTTTCCATTGTAACATTTATCTGGGGGGGGTCACACATTTCTCTAAAGTTATATTTTAATCACTCAGGGTCCTCCCTTGACTCAGCCGGTACACAATATGACATTTTTCCCCCTCTCCTGCATAGGTAGTAAGTGCATAAACAAATAAACATTCCTTTTCAATGGCTTATGACCCAACTAAATTAAGTAGAATAAATGCTTTTGTGTGGTAATCTTTAACAGAAAATGCAGCCTGTATGAAAATGTCATACTCTTGTTCAAACACTTTTAATTTCTCTGCAATATTATTTTCAAACACAAGTGCACTGGGTTTTTGAAATCTGCCTGCCATGCCCACAAAGTATGCAGAAACACACTGAAAATATGGCCCTTGTAACTATGTATGAGGAAGCTGTTCTCACAGCACAGCTTGGAATAACACTCAAACGTGCAATAAACTCTTTGAAATCATTTACTTTGCAAAATATGCTCTGAAATGGCTGTATTTTGCAAAATAACTTTACTGTAATAGTGCGCAAACATGCAAACACCTTATACAACTCTGATAACTCAGATATATTTGATTAATGCAAAAAGTATGTGCTTAGTGAAAATGCAGTTGTTTCCTCTTATTTTAATGCAATTCAGAATTTATTTCCAACATTTTCCTTAGTAATATGAATATTTTTATCAATACAGTACATAGTGTATTCAAATATCATTAAGATCATTCTGTATGCTTCATTTCATACTTTGCAAATAAGAAATTATTTGAGCAAGTTTTAATGTCGGAAATTCATTTCTGACCTGTTTTGCAAATTATACATGGAGTAGGGATGATCCACTCCTGTATATTCCTCCAGTGCCAATGGTGTGCCTCTCCTCGGACTTGAGTTGCAGAAACTGGAACTCTTTCTGGCAACAAGTTGTTTTGGCTATGCTTCTTTTAACACCATGCCCTTTAAGACATGCCTCTTCTGACAACTTGTCACTCGTTCCTCTCTAACATAGATGACAAGCAGGTGGGGTAGTTTGTTTATTTATTTATTATTTATTTAAATTTGTTGACCGGGAGTGTCCGACTGGACGTACGTCCATTTTCAGCAGAGGCCCGGGGAAAAAAGCTCCACAGTTAAAATAAACAGTATTTACATTGGATTACATAGCGATTAACAATTTACATAGCAATTACTTAACAACATATTTACAGATGAAGAACATAGTACATCAGTAGACAACTAGAATCTTTATCTGTGAAGTGCTTACCAGACATTAACAACTGTTACAAGAAGAAGAAGTTTGTGCTGTATAATAAGTACTGACTTATGAGCATCTGAGCTTGCTATAATCAAGGTAGTTAGTGGAGTGGAAAGAAAGGTAGTGGTTGGATGGGGTGGATGATATTAGAGTGGGAGTTGCAAGGGCATAGCCAGCATGTTTTTAGTTGCACTTTTAGTAAAGTTTTGAAGTGGGTGCATGATGGTATGGAGGTAATTATGGGTGGGAGTGAATTCCATAATTTGGCTATGGCGCAAGAGAATAGTGCTTCACCAGCAGAGTTATTGGCTTTAGTGATCTGCAAGTGATTTTTGCTGATGGATCTTAGTGGTCTGGTGGTGCGATAGGGTTGGAGTAGATTCTGGAGGGATGGGACATTTAGTGGATGGTTTACTAGTTTGTGGGCGAGTGAGAGTTGATACCACTGAAGGTTCAGATGCTTTAATACATTGAAACACATCAGGATGGATAGCAGTACCATAAAATATAAACAAACTGATTAACAGACAGACCTTACAAACATACATGCTTACATCTGAACAGCTTACTACAGGATGGCAGTCAGGCTCGCATGTGCTCAGTATTTATACATTTGTGCAAACCCACAGATAGCTTCTTAAAGGTATATAAACACCCACACATTGATCTACAACTTCCGTTTCTTGAAAAACGTTAAGAGCTGGTGGTGGAGTATCAACAGAATCAGGGGCCTCCTTCCGAGTTCATCATCTGGGTTTTTTGGCTGGGATTATTTCTGTTGAAGTATCATCTTTGGGAACTTGCTTAAGTCTCCTTTTTCTAAGTAGGCCTCTTTTTTGACTATGTTGTGTAAATGATCTGCCATGTAAAATATACCCTCAAGGGAAGAGTGTGTATTGAAAAGGGACACACAGATGAATTGTAGGAATGAACACAGGGAAAGAGGAAAGGTGAAACAACCTAATGTACAGCAGAGGAGGGCATGTCAATGTAAGACAGTTCCAGCAGCAGCACAATCACATATCAATATGGTACAGTACAGACTGCATAGTGAAAATGCATATTATGTGACTGTCACACAAGGTGACATAACAATATGGAAGATGTCTTTGTGAGATAAGCATCCTTACATGAACAATGCAGAAGACATATATCAAGGATGTTATATACAATAGAGGTAGGGTGCATATTGTGAAGCTGTGCAAACTGATTTGCCTGAATATAAATGTAATCTCAGCAAAGGTCTCCAGTAAGTAGGATACAGGTAAAGGCTCATGGAAAACAGTAAAAAAAGAATGCACAATCATGGACGGTATCAAAATAATACCGCCAGTAATCCAATATGTTTGACATAACATATGTGTTTTTCAGTGATCAGAGATGGTTCTGTGCAAACACACTTGCACAGCTGTTATGACATGTCTACACTTGATGAGGGTAATTATGCACACTGTCCTGACACTGTAACATCTGTTGGAGGTGTTAGGAGTGACACTGCTATACCTGTATGTGACATATGATCAAGACAGGCTAGTTGACTGGTGTGCATGGCATACATATATATGACACAATCCACACTGTTATGAATGTTACCCATGCCATCAATGTTGTCAAACAGCTATGTATGTATTGTGTGCATCACGAAAACAGGTATCATACTTGAATCTTGTGTAACAACATCCCCGCACCATCAAACAGTAATGTTTATGCAACAAAAGAATATCTAGGTATGGCTAATTAGATGTGTGACAGCTCACTGTGACAAAGGTGGTACACTTCAGTTACAAATCACAGGAAAGTGTGCCATGAGGTACACGAAGAAGGGTGCATTGTACTCAGTTATTGGTGTGATGAAGGCTGTGAACTATGGAGGTATTATGGCCTTTGATGTGGATGTCCTTCACATACTCAGTAGTTGTGTTATATACAAGGGAGTAGTCAGCACTGCGGCCACAAGCTAGTGGACATTCCACACATCATCTACCCCAGGACTGATTATTGGGTATGATGTCTACATTATCCTTGGGCTGTGTGTTTGTTTTCATGTTGTAACAAATCTTCCCATGCATTTGTTTCATTGCAGGTGTTGTCATGGCTGTGGTGGCAGTCTTTGGTGTGTGTTGATACTGTCTGTATTATACTAATATCACAGCTGGAGTCAGTGATTGCCCAAAATCTGTAGTCCTTCAGACAGCTCTTTGAATACAGGATGTGTATGTCATTCTTGACATTTGTGACTTAAATAATGATCAGGAAAGGGCCTAGCAGACAAGCATGATGTATAGACCTGATCACTTTGACCTAGGATATAGGTCACTTCATACATTTCAACATATTTAGATGACACTCATGTGATACAGTGTCTACCCACTTGCAGCTATATCTGACAGTGCTGAGTGAATACCTCAGTGTGGATTTGTGTTAAATGTCTTGTGCTGGGTCATGTTCAAAAGAATGATAGTGTTGTCATCATACATGCCATTGATGACCTCTTTGAGGACATGGATGTAACAGACATGATGTTCCATTAAACACTCACACAGGTTTGTTGCACACAGCTGGGACATTACTAGTGTCCATTTAGAAAAGGTCCGTGATGACATGTTGGTCTACTCACAGATGAGGAGAGTCAGAATGTGTCTATACATGCATGCATTGGTTGTTGCCCCCCCAACTCAGATGGATGCATGTTGATGTACATGCTTCTATGGGAACATAGTCTGTGTGGAGGGTGTTGAAGTGTGTATTCAACCTTGTCAGGAAAGGGTATGTGCTGAGCCACATTATAGGTGATCAGCAATGTTGTCACAGCCCATTGATTCTGTGTAATAGGCCTGGATGAAGGTAAGACAGTGCATACTGCCTATCTTGATATGGCCTAGGGGTTGTTCACAATCTTCCATGCAGGTATCATTGAGAAACTCACCTAGCTGGGGATTAACTCTTACATCACTTGATGACTAACCAATTGGCTCACTGAAAGAACACATACTGTAAATGATGATGAATCAACTTGTACTAGTCTTTTACTGTTTGGAATCTATTTCTTGAAAGTTCAGGCTAAAGTATTCGGCCTTTGGCTTACCACGTTTGCTGATTCTTGCATTTTGGGTGCAATCATTGAGTCCACTAATGATAAAATACTACAGGATTGGCTAACACAGACAGATGATTGGTGACAAAGCCACATGGTCTACAAATAAATGCAAAAAATGTGTCTTTATTTTGTCCATCTACAAAGTGGAATTCCCTGCTAATTACAGGATTGACAACACTCCCACTGTGCTGAAACCCATTAATGCAAGACCTGGGAACACACATAGATAGCAATCTGAACTTTGACCACCATGTGTCTACACTGGTATTGGAATCCTATGTTGTATACATTATAGATCATGTAATCGTAATCAGATTTGAGGATTATCTAACAGTACAGTACTCAAACTTCATCAGAACACTGAGTATAATGCTCCCTTTTGCATGTATCTCACGAGACACATGCAACAGTAGGTGAGATCACAGTGGGTTCTGAACAAGTAAATACAGGCCCTACAAACCACACTATGACATATGTGGATAGACTGAAAGCCATGTCACTGTAATCTGTATTGTATAGGATAAGTTGACTTCTGCCTGGGCTCCAGGCCAGTCTCTGAACTTACACTGGTGAAAATACTGCACATCCACAAATTGGATATAGCTGATGACAACAGCAGTGTCTGGTGAGGAGAAAATGGTAGTAACAGTGTCTCAGATCCTGGTGTAAAAGACTCTAATGTCAAGTAAGTGCACAAATACAAACACACATACCCCAGTTAACTGCAGTGAGACTAGAAGCCCTACCTATCTAAGTGCACAGACTTCAGAATTCTGTATTTAAGGTAAGTGCCACAGCTCAAGTATGACTTGGAGTCTGTCAGGCAACACTTTATAGGTGATGACATCAGCAGTGTCTGGTTAGGAAAATATAGTAATAACAGTGTCCCACATGCTGTTGAAAAGAACTCTCTGTAATGTCAAGCAAGTGCATAAACACACACAAACACCTCCTAGTTGATTGCAGAGAGAACAGAACCCATACCTATCTAAGCAAGCAGACTACAGAACTCTGTATTTAAGGCAAGTGTCACAGATCAAATGTGACTTGGAGTGTCTCATACAACACTTTATAGGTGATGACATCAGCATTTTCCAGTGAGGAGAATTTAGTAATATAAGTGTCCCACATGCTGGTGTAAAAGGCTCTCTCCAGTGTCAAGCAAGTGCACAAAAACATGCACACACACACACACCAGTTGACTTCAATGAGAACAGAACATCCTACCTTTCTAAGGTACACAGACTACAGAAGTCACTATGTTATGCAAGCACCACAGGACAAGTCTGACGTTTGTAAGGCTGCAGGACAACTTATAGTGGATGACATCAGAAATGAATGTTGGAGAGATGATGTTGGGAGGCCTACATGAAATGGATGTGTAGGCATGTGCAAGTGTCAAAATGGGATACACATTTTTGCTCTTCTAGCTAGATACACACACACACACACACACACACACACACACACACACACACACACACACACACACACACACACACACACACACACACACACAGCTAACTGCAGTGAAAACAGACCCCCTACCTATTTAAATACACAGACTACAAAGCTCAGTACATTACACAAGTGCCACCTCACAAATTTGACTTTTACAAAGTTGCAGGGCAACTTATAGTGGATGACATAGGTTCATAGGTTCATAGGTTCATACTAGGCTATCTGCCCTGGGGCAATTATAAGCCTAGCGGTGGATGTTGGAGAGATGATGTTGGGATTCCTACATAGGTTCATAGATTCACAGGAGGTTACTAGTCTAATGGCCCTAGGGCCTTTACAAGCCTAGCTGTGTAAAAATCCAAGTACCCTTATTGACCATAGTTAGGTGGTTATTGCTAGCAGAGTGATTTTTTAATCAGCACCAAATGCACCTGTCCATGAGGGCATAGGTGCCACCACTGAGGTGTATTTATGGTCACCCATCCAGTTGTCAAGGTTGCACTTGAATAGGGTCATTGAGGAGCTCTGCTTCACATGGATTAGGAGCCTATTCCAGAGCAGCGACAATCACTGGGAGATATATCTGTCTCTCTAGCATATTCTGTTTATGTTACAGGCTAGGTTGAGATCCCTGGACCAAGTTATTCTTGTCCCATTTATTTTGTGGATGTCCAGCATTTCCATTAGGGCAGGGCCTGAGACTGTTCGGTAGGCCAGGCACAGGTTATATCTCAGCAGCCTGTATGATAAGGCTTTCAGTCTTTCATGGATGTCATGTTTTGAAGGCCCTCAATTATCTTGATCAGAAACCTCTGTCGTCTGTCCAGTTGCTGAAGGTGTCTCATGAGGTACATACAGAAACAAGCATTTTACTGAATTAGTGGTCTGATAAGGGTAGAGTACAGCAAAACTATGACCTTCCTGGTCTTATAGGTTCATAGGTTCATAGGTAGGTGCTGGGCTATCTGCCCAAAGGCATATATTAGCTCAGCCATGTTGTGAGGTATTCACCACCCCTTTGGTTAGTTCTTTAGGCCCTTGATCTAGCAACTAGTACCCTTGGCCCCTATCTAGTAGAGCTGTTTGTATGATCCCTGGTGTGAACTTTTTGTTACCCATCCACTCGTCAAGGTTCTTCTTGAAGAGTGATAGTGAGGGGCTCTGTCTTATGTAGATTGGACCTTCTTCCATAGCAAGGGAAGTCTTTGTGAAGGGAATCTATCCCTCCAGCATGTTCTATTCATTGTTGTGCTGAGGTTTATATCCCTAGAGCGTGTAGCTCGAGTAGATTTTGTTTTGCTCAGATGGAGCATGTTCAACAGTTCTGGGTTGGACATGGCTCTGTATGTTAGACAGAGATCGCCTCTGAGAAGGCGGTATGCAACAGAGAAAAGCCTTAGTTTTTTCAATCGTGCTGCACAGGGCAACTGTTTGAGGCCAGTAATCCTCTTAGTGAGGTACCTCTGTGGTCTCTCCAGCTGCTGGAGATGCCTAGCCAGGTAAATTCCAATTGGTGCATTGTACTCAATAATGGGTCTGATGAGGGAAAAGTAGAGGGGCACCACTACATCCTTAGTGATCAGATGGGTCACATAGAAGGATTTTCTAACCACCTTGGCAACATGGTTATCAAAGGAAAGCTGACTATCTACTTGGGTCCCTAGATCCCTTATTACTTCTTCAGATTTCAGGGGGTTACCTCCTATGTGGTTGTTCGTGGGTACTCTGTTTTTTCAAAAGGGGATTACTAGGCATTTTTTAGCATTTAGCTTGAGACCATGGCTTTGACACCATGCATCAGTCTCATTAAGGCCCTTCTGGAGGATATCCATGTCAGCCGGAGACTCTATTATAGCACCCAGTTTGTAGTCGTCTGCAAACTTGGTCAGCAACAGCCCTTCAGTGCTTGAAAGGAAATCTGAAAAGTATATGCCAAACAGGAGGGGCCCCAGGACAGAGCCCTGAGGCACATCGCTCTTGGACACAATGACCTTATTTATGAGGTGTACAATATAGAATGACTTTCTTACCACTATGGGCATGTAGTGATCGAAGTTTAGATTGCTATCAACCTGTGTTCCCAAGTCTTGCATCACTGAATTTGAGCTTAGAGGGGTGCTATCTATAACTTAATTAGCAGGGGCTACTTCTTTGCTAAAAGGGACAATGAGGCAAGTTTCACATTACCTTTCAGTCCTGGAGTTTGGCACCAATACTTTGTCTATGTCACCCCCTTCTGTAATATATTAACATTGTTGGGGGACTCTATATGATTGTACTCACTTTACAGCCATCTGCAAACTTGGTAACCATACACCATCTACTTTCTCCTGGACTTAAGAGAAATAGTTTCCAAACAGTAGAGGGCCCACCACAGATCCACTGGTAACTGGTCTACTGGTGGAGGTGGACCACTCAACTTTGACATTATGCATTCTGTCAGTGAGTCAGTTGGCTACCCATCTAGTAATGTATTGGTTAATCCACAGATGAGAGAGTTTCTCTATGGTACCTAAATGGGGGAGTGTGCCAAAGGCCTTGGCTAAATCAAGATAGGCCATATGTACTGTTTTTCCTCATCCAGGCTTTAGTGACCACTAGGTTTGATAAGCAAGATCTACCTTTGACAAAAACAAACTTGGTCAGGTTAAGAGTTCTGAAGGTCACCTACACCCTTGTGAATAAGGTCCATGATGACTCTTTCCATAGCTTTGCAGATAAGGCTAGTTAGGCTTATGGTCAATAGCTGATATGGTCAGTTGATGGATGTGTAGGCATGTTCAACTGTGAAGACAGTTTTAGTTCTGCAAGTTACCAGATTGATGTGCATTGCATATCACACAGCATATGTTATTAATTTATGTAGTGCAGTTGATATATTTGTGAACAAGTACTGAGATACCAGGGTTGCAGTGCTTGGGGGAGGTAACACATGGCTGCATTGTAAATATGTAACATATTGTTAGATAGGTCCTTCAGTTTGTTATAGTTCCACATGTAGTTTCATGGCATGAAGAGTAAATGGATAGTAAACAGCAGTAATACATTGCAATAGTGACTTTGCATGGTGCAGCAACAAGGAGCTGGTTTGCACAATGGTTTTCAAAGTGTTTGTGTATGTAAGATACGCATTTCCATTACTTAAACTGTTTGTGAGTAGTTAAGCAGTGCACAAACGCAAGCCTCATTGCTAACATTCTAAGAGTTTTTATAGAGTGTATGAAACACACCTGCTGCTTAGCTAGCTTTGTGGCAGCAGGTGTTAATGCATTGACACAGTTCTTTTTCATTCCAGGTGATACTGGGTTCAAATCCAGGTGTATCTAATGCTTTTAAATAAACAGTGATAATGCAATGACCTTAATTCTTTATAGTACATGTGCTGCTATGTGTTGGCATAGTGCAGCATGGTTAAGTGACATTGCGCTGAGGTATTTGTAGCATTGTAGAGTTGCTCACCATCGCTTGGCATTGGAGTATGATGCCAAATTCCTCACAAACAAAGAGACCAAAAAAGTGAAGGGATCCATTAATTTTTCTGGTACTTAATGTGTATTGTGTGTGATTCTATTTTTGACCTGATTATAGGTGTTAAAATGGGGTTGATAGTAAGGTGGTGAAATGAGGAGAAAGCAGGTGGAAGAACAAAGGGAAAGCAGTACAGAAATGTGCAGGAGGGTGGTATGTACGAACCTTGCTATCGATTTCTTCAATAGTGAAAACTGAAATATGTGTAGAATATTAACTGAATTTGGACTGTCACCTCCAGAAAGAGGGGTGACAACAACATAATCATGTTGTATAGCCAATTGGACAGAATCAAGTGTATCAAGAAGACAATGGAGTGCTATGTATGGGACATTTTTTTATGGGACAGGTGCTCATTTTTTTAATTTAGTAATTCAGCAAGTCAGGAATCCTGGGTAAGTGATGTAGATATTTCTGTGTTAGGTAAGCTGGGTAGGTGAGGAAGCAAATGTAAACAAACAAGACAAACAAGAAAGGAGAGGGGGCAGTGAATTTCACAAAAGGTTGGGGGACATGATGATTGGGGTGAGGGAGGGGACAGCACAGGCTCATGCCCATCAAACATGGAGATAGTGAGAATCTCGCCCTCACACACTGGACTGTCATCACTGTCCCCTTATTCTACTGTCAGCTGGAGGGCTTGATGTCTTATCTTCCTATGTACTATGAGGGAGAGCAGCCACTCCATCTGGTGTAGGCATACACCAATGGTGTGCCGAACAACACTATGCACCAAACTGGGCATCTCCTGGTGGGTGATGAAATCCCCACCTCCACCACTGCTCCTGGGGGGTACCACAGCACAATTTGCCAGGCAGTATTACCTGAGGGTGCAGGTAGTGCAGAGGCAGTAAAGTTAGTGCTGCCAGGTTGGGTCCCAAATGTGCTGGGCATCGGTGCTAGAGCTGGTGGAGCAGGAGCAGACTGATCCACTAGGTCTAGCCTACATCACTGTGCTGTAAAGCATTTAGAGGTTTGGTGCAGATGGAAGACATTTTGATGAAATATAGAAAAAAAGAGAGATAAGGGTTAGGGTGAGGAAAAAAAAAGAGATAAAATATGTGACATACAATGCATTAACACAATTATACAACTATTTTATTTGAAGTATTACATTTAAGTATATGTCCTAACAACTACACACTATAACTACAGATTGCTGAAAGTAATCCTTGAAATATGCATACATTGCACATGTGCTTGGTTCTGATATACAGATTACAGTTAACAGCAGGGCATATATGCCACTTGCATAGAGTTTAATTTGTATGTAATATTATTAAAGAAATTCAACATTGCATACTTGTTACTCATGGTATTGGGCCCAAGACCTCTAGCTACAGTCTTATACTTGACTCCTGAAACTGGTTTGGGCTATAGAATAATGCATGAATACTTGCTTTTACAGCTAGGATATGCATGCTCAATTTGCTGCAACTCTACAAAAACCCCAAAAATCTATCTTTACCTTTTAAAGCTACAATAATACTTCTCTTGTGCTACACACATACCACTTCCTTCCCTTAGTCTCTACATTCGATCAGCATGACCCCATCTATTAAACTCTATTTCAGATTAACTGTAGAAAGAATAGAAAAGAACAGAAGAGCATTATCCATGCCAGACTTGCCTATATTTAACTTTCTATATATTGCAAATACTCTCCTATTATCATAGTTACACAGCTTTGGGATGTGAGTACTTTGAAATTCAGTCTACCACTGGTTGAGGGTATTCCTTTTGCATCACTGCAGGTCATTAAAATGATGCGTATAGTGTTCTTGAGTACATGGAATACCAGTGCATTGGGAGCTACATAATCCCCCTGCAGATGTCTTTGGCTGTGGTGCTTTACCAGGAGTATAATAAATATCTTGAAGTCCTGAACACCCCACCTCTGTGCCTTAAACTGGGCACCTTCACCTCTAACTCTAGACATGTCTAACACCCAAACTAGAGCAATGGCAACTAATGATTTATCACCAGTTCTTGTTATAGTGTTTACTGGTAGTGTGCAAACCCAAGCAATGATGCCAACTGTGTTTGCATGATGTTAAATGGAGGGCAGCAGTGCCGAACAGGTTGCAAATTATTTTTTAAACTGGAAGGTTAATCAGACACTTGGCCTAGTATGAGGGGTATTTGATGTTGTAGCTTGAATATATATATTGAAAAGTGAAAGGTAACTGTTAGGTGAGTTACATTTGCAGACATGCACTGGGGGCATCAATGTCATGACCTGACACATTTGTTTTTGGCTTTACACACTGGTAAAAAATGATGTTTAAAGTGTGGGAATCAAACCTAGGCATAAGGGACAAAACATTTTCTTCCACAGCAGGGATTTCTATCTTTTCCACAGAAGAAGTGCTACTCACATGTAGTCAACAATCATTCAGAAATACATGTGACAGTTTGGTGTGACCTGACATGGCTGTTAAAAAAGATCCAATTGTGTATGTGTCTTATTTAATTGTGAAGGCCATCCAAGTCCAGATAGCAGAATTATACTTACAAAATATAGTAGACAGTATACCCTCAGTCATACATCTGAAGACACAGCAAGGATGTCTTATCTTGCTGTGATACCAGGAAAATACTGCCAGTCCAGCTATTTGGAATTTTGTAAACAATTATATGTCACTTAAAAATATTAATATGATTTATATAGAAATGTGACACTGCCAGCCCAGCTATCTGGAAATTTGAAAATAATCATATGTCATTTGTGAATAATAATATGATTCTTATGCTTGTTTTACACATGTAAGAGAACTGTATGTTATGTACTGAGCTTCAAGAATGTTACCACAGTGTACCCTACTGGGAAAAAAACAGAAATGCATATAAACTATATACCTGTCTGTGCAAATGTATGTTTTAATAGTAGAAGCTGGAACATACAGAGTTAACTTGCAAAACTTCAAGAAAATAAGCTGAAAATTAAAGTGTTTTATGGTTGTGTTATC
Source organism: Protopterus annectens (assembly GCF_019279795.1). Classification (NCBI taxonomy): domain Eukaryota; kingdom Metazoa; phylum Chordata; order Ceratodontiformes; family Protopteridae; genus Protopterus; species Protopterus annectens. Next base: position 1,597,055,078 of record NC_056735.1, on the reverse strand, counting down.
TCAGCTTCAGTGCAGCAAGCAGACACACTGTCTAGAGCTAGAGGTTTTCCTATTGTCTTGAAACATAAATAATTACTAGGTTTCAAATGTAAAAGTGTTTAATTGATTTATGACTTCCAGTTCTATGAAGACATCTGAGAGATATGTATTTTTTCACAGAGAAATGTTAAATTTTGTTAAGTTTCTTTTAGCCTGGGAACTGAAGGTAGTGACAAAGAGTGATGTCATCCAGGCAAACCCAAAATTAATATGCAATATTAATTTAAGAATTCTCTCAGAGAGAGAGATTGGGCATTTTGAATCTTGTCTTAGACCTAGAAACATCCATCATCTGCATTTGCCTTGCTCTGCAAGTAAGTTATTTAGGGCATTGTATATTTTAGATATATATAGGAATATAGTAAAGATTAGTTTAGATGTTTGCTGTATTTATTTGAGACTGTCCTGCAATGTTGTTTTAAAATATTTCCTGTGATTCTGAACTCTGTAGCTACTGTGTTGTTTGAGTATTGTCTTGTTCTTTTATTATGTATTATTACATATATTTAAACGTGTTTAATTTTGGCTGATTTGTTTAAGATATTTAAGCTCTTAGAGTACTTGCATATGTATTTGGTAAGAATGTATAGGCCATTCCAGTAGCCTTGCTCTTGGTCACACTTACCATTTGGATAATAGTAACATTACACAAAAGAATTGAGCACTCTTTGTAAAGGCCTTGGAGTAGCTGATAAGTAGTGGTAGTGATAACTATCTTATAGTCTGGGCAGATGGGGGCATAGCTAGTAAACCTGTGCCAGCCTTCCCTGGGAGTGTCTGTGTGTTTGTAAATAAATCAAATCTCAAAGTGTGTTTTTTTTGTGTGTGTGTGTGTGTGTGTGTGTGTGTTTGTGTGTGTGTGTGTGTGTGTGTGTGTGTGTGTGTGTGTGTGTGTGTGTGTGTGTGTGTGTGTGTGTGTGTGTGTGTGAGCTACTTGGGCAGGGACACAAACCACTGGTTGTACAGAGAGGGTGCTGGATTTTTTGGCTTGACCACTTGGCTGAGATGTTAACCCTAAAGCTGTGCCAGTGGGAAGTCTTATGGGGGATCTGGAGAAAGAAGCAGAAACCAGCCCCAGACTGACTGTGATCTCCGTGTGCTCTTAAGGGAAATTTTACTTTACTATGTGTGTACTTGTCATCCTCCCATTGTGTACATCCCTCACTGTTACCAGTAGTGTTGATTGAGGCTCCTTGATTACTGGGCCAGTGCAGGGGCATCGCACCTGCATACATATAATTCATATCAACTCTACTGTCTAAAGTGTTATAAGTGGGAGTGAACATAATGAGAACTGAAACAATAAAATGGGTGGACTATCCTGTATTAGAACCCAGAATCATGCACATGGCAGCCCTACACTTACACCTGTTTCCCCAAGAATGCTGAAATAACACTTGTATATTTTTCAGTTCATTGCTATAAAACCGCAGAGTCACAACAGTAAACATAGGTTGCACAGCATGTACTAGAACCCAAGACCATTTATATTCCAGCCCTACACTTACACCTGCTGTCACAGACGTTTTTACATGACAGTTCCATAATTTCCTACTCATTCTTAACCTCTCTGTGTTAGCAATTGCTCATTACCATTTAGTGTGTTTGCACAATGCCCAACAGAATTAATTGAATATATCCATTTTCAGTTATTGACTTTCTGCATTCTGTCTTCAGGTGTTCAATGACTGCAGGTGTAGGGGGACCTTACTAACTGCCATTCAGCATCACTTAGCGGTGTTCTGCAATGGAAAGCAAAAATTGCAACAGTGTATACTTTTTGATCTTTACACTTCTACAGATGCCCTGTCTGCAGGTGTTCTGTCTGCTTCCTGTGTGGGCCATTAGTTCTGGTTTGTGCACTGCTAAGGGTCATGCAAACAGGATAAGCACAGGCAAACATGACATTCATTTTCTCCATTTCCCTTGTTTGTGCTAAGTCATGCACATAGCAAAAACTGGCAAATAAGTAAATAAACAAATAAATGGGAAAAGTAGCTGAAATGAAGAAAAGCAATCTATGAAATAAACACTACAAAATGTTTGTTAATATATGAAATAGTTTTAAATAGGTCTGGATTTGAAGTCTCACTCCAGTGAACCTTCAGAACACAGTAAGTGTGCCTCTTCCCTCTTTGCCACACAAATAGCTTTGCAGCAGGGAACTGAAATCATTCTGCATACAACCAACTGAAACATCATCCACAGTACTAACAGACTATATGATAGTTATTTGTACATGTATTCATTTCAGATGTGGTGCTCTGAGTGACCACACAGCCACGTATAACTATTGCTTTTAAAAATGCAGCCTTGCCTTACTTCTCTGAGTTTATTGTTCATTCTTCTGTTATATGACCCATAATCTGAGACATGCAGTCTACAAGGCATTTTATATCATTGTCCTATAATGGCACAGAAAGGATGTGCAAGCTGTAGAATACATACACTCAGAAAGTATGCACCCTAAGCATATCTTCAGAGTGGTTGTGAAAGGCCAATTTATGAGAGCAAGTAGGCTAAGTACGAAAGGTGGGATGTTCATAAAGGAAATGGAGGGAATGGTGTCAGATTTTAAAGGTAGAGGTTATAGTAATGTTATAATTGAAGAGACGAAAAATATGGTAGGCCAACTATGGAAAGACGTGGCTAAACTTTATTTGTCTGGGCAAAGTGGTAATTCATCTAACTAAGCTAAGACAAATGAGACTACGGCAAGGCCAGTTATATGTTGAAATGGTATAGACATACTAGAACAGTGCATAGAATTATTAGAAAGAACTGGACCATCTTGATGTCAAATCAAGAAGTTGGTGAGTTAGTGGGTATGAGACCTTGGTTTGTGTACAAAAAAGAAAAAAAACTTAAAACAGTATTTATGTTATAAAGACATAAATAAAGGAAATGTAGACAAAAATTCTAAGAGAAAATTGGGTATTGTACCATGCTATAATTGAACCCATTGTAAGGATATAAATTTTGATTTAAGTTTTATCCATCCTATTAGCCAAGAAAGGTTTATGTTTAAGGCTTCAGGCATGTGTAACACAGAAAATGTGATACATCTTGCAAATTGTGTTCAATGCCATTGTTTTTATATTGGTAAGACCAACAAAAATTTGAAAAAAATGATAAGTACACATATATCTGATGTTCATAGGAGTACTCTTACTAATGCTCTAGCAAAACATGTGTCTATTTATGGGTTAGAACATAAGTTTAAATTTAGAATCCTACAAGTTATAGCTCCCAATAGTAATGGTGGTAACGTAATAAATAAATCTGAGATGGTCGAATATAAATGGATTAACTATTTTAGGGCAGACTGTTTACCAGGATTTAATAGTATTAGCAGCATTAAACCAATTTTAAGAGATAGGCATAACATGATTTAATTAGTAAGGCTGTCTTTTTTGGATTTTGCATATGCAATATATGTATATGTTTTGGTATATATTGCTGGGGCACTTTAAATCACTGATTGACACGTATTGCAATTACTAACTGATTGGCTGTGTTTTATATAAAATTTGAGTACTTATTTGTATTGGATACACTGAGGAAGAGTTTTACTCGAAAGCTTTATGTTTTACATATTTTGGTTTTAATAAATTGGAGTATACTGAACAGAGGACTTCTGTTTTTTTCTGCTTTACTATTGAACTATAATGTGTGAGAATATTAAACGGCAATAGTATACAGTTGTCAATAAATGAAGAGTAGATTGGATGTTAATGAACAGAACCTGTGAATTACGTGCTGCTTGCTTACATTTCCAACTTTGATAAAATTACATCTACACCCACTGGAGATAGGGCAGTCTACATTGTTGTCCTGTTTTCCTTCTTCCTACTAGTAATCATTCACAGATACAATTAATTAGCAACAAACACTGAAGGAGTGCCTGCACTATGTTTACATGTGCGACACAGAGCCAAGTATTTTGGATTCAGCAATTCTAATGATGTCACACCTCATTTGCATATGCACTGCACTCACAGACCTGAATTTACACCATAAAAAGGCAACTGTGTAGCTAGGGAACTTGAAGTTGAAGAGACTTGTTTATGTGGCAAACACAGAAAAGGATATTACTTTGGGATATATCTACACAGAAGACTACTGATCTTAAGAAGGTATACTTGCATTTTCCAGCTATACACTGTCATTAAGAAAAATCTGTTTAATATTATATAATATAGTAATTACCAAATGCTACTTTTATCTGTATGCATTACTTAGAAGTGCACTGATGGCATCCACGTTTGTCAGGCCATTTCACAGGTATGCATGTTTGGCAATAGCTTAAAATGGAATGTTCTGTGTTATATCTTTAAACATGTTTCAGGGACAGCTCATTTGATAGCACATTTAGTATTTCACTGATGGTTTGTTAGCAAAATGTGTAATTTGCCTGTTTTTTTTTGGAAGTGGGAGTCAAAGCTACATTTCTGTTTTGGCACAAACAAGGATATGTGGCTATTGTTACTCTGCTTCTTTTGCATCCAGCCTTGTTTTGTGTGTGAATGTAATAAGTTACAAACACACAATTCCTGTTGTTCATATTTCAGATATCTTGTCTGTTTTATGTTTCTTCAGTGGGTAATAGTGAAATGCTACCTTTTCTATTTTATCTGGAAACAGGATTTGTTTCAGTTATGTGATGCTTATGTGTATTATCCTTCTGTTGTATTTTAGTCAGCTAGGACTATGGCACCCAGGTGTCTCAATCCCCAGAAACCCCCTTCAGTGACCCTGAGGATCAGGTAATTATGGAAGTGACATGGTTCCTTTCTGCTTGAGAGGGGATGTGGAGATTTCTCAGGCAGATTGCAAATTTGGCAACACATAGTTGCTGATGTGAATGCAGTACGTGGCCACAGCAGGACATATGATTGGATGTGCCACTGACTTGATCTAATATACAGAGAGGAGAGCAGCTGCAGTGACCCATGATTGGATGGGTACTGGGGGGCCTGCTACAGAGCCCCCACTAACAGCAAATGAGGAGTTCCTGTCCACTGTCAGGGTTCTAGACAGCTCCCAAAAAAGTGTGGAACAGCATGTCCTTGACATGGGTGCTACTGTTTCAGGGACAGTGAGTATGTCCCAGGAAAACTTCCAGGTAGGCTTATGTTTCTCAACTGTTGAATACTCCTGTGTTGTAAAATATTTACAGCATTGTAAACTGATTGGGGGGAACTGTAGATTGCTACACTGAACAACACATTCTGATTAATTACTCATGGGCTTTGTTTGGACTTGTCATCCAAGTTGTTGTTGAAAGTAGAGTTAAAGGACATATTTTTCACAAGTTTTACCTCATGTGTTACTGTTAATTGTAATGATGTTGCCCTTAACTTTTGTTTAACTTCTTACAGGACCATCATCAATGGGAAGCATAGCATCAGCTTCACATGGTAAGCCAAATATCTTCTTTGTCAGTGGTTATGAGCAGTTCAAAGAAATACCTAACATTTATCCATATGAGTGATGTGGGTGCTAGGACTGTTGTGTGCATTGCTGTACTGTCTGTAGTAGTGGCATCACTGTTAGTTTGTTAGCATACACTTGACTACAGTAATGCAGCTATTAATTTATTTCCTGTGTTTGTTGCTTGTTATATGAACTGCCTGACCAAACACACTAGTGAGAATGGCAGTAACCATGCTTTTACATTTAGACTAATAGACTATTTAAAAATTTAAGAAGAGGGGACATTAATAATAAACTTTAAATAAATGAATATGATTGGATTCTTTGATTGCAGGCTGACTCTGTATGTGGACTTAGCCAGACAGTATCAGTAAAACCTATTTTAAAACATAAGCAGATGTGCTTGCTTTAAATGTTCTTGCTCTTTAAGAGTTTTAGTTTCTAATTATCTTAATTGTTGATTTTTATTTGATGTGTTATTTTTGAAATATATTTAAGGACGTTGCTAACTGTTAATTCTTCACACTGATGAAGGGTTGTTGAGCCTGAAAGCTTTGCTGTTTTATTAAACATTTTTGTTGATTTGCATTCCTGAGTTCATTTTTAATTTATTTGTTGCTTGTTATCACAGGTGATCCTGACAGTGGAAGTGGAAGACTCTTACCACCTGATGTCAGAGTATCATCAGACTCTGATGATGATGATGGCCAAACAGAGGCACAGTCAGGGGATGCAGAGGTGGATTCTGACACTGAGGTTGACATTAAGCCATCCCCTCTAATTCCATCGAACATAGCTAGTAGGCCCATACAAACTGTCAGAAAAATATGCGTTTATGTATATGTTTAATGCTTATTAGAAGCTAAAAGGTTTAACACATTTTCATTCTATTTTATGTACAGCTTAATTCTGTATGAAATTATAAGATGCTTTTCAAACTGCAGTATGCTTTCTGAAATTGCAAGATGCACCCTGACCTAGTATTTGCTAGCACAGCAAAATTCATGTTATGCCTTTTAGAAATGTACTGAGAAGCAGGTGATTATCTGCTAGGTCAGGAAAATGAATGAATAGTGAATGAATAGAACAATACTGTTTTCTATAATGTAATTGAATATGAACCATCAGCTCTGTTCGTGTTATGAGAACATGCACAGCTGTGGAAAAGAAGAGATACATCAGACAAAAGACTGCTTGAAGAATCTGTACTTGCTTTGTGCTCGAATTAGCTATAGTACCTTGAATGGTAACATAACATAGTGGGAAGTTGTATCTAACTGGTGGTCACCAAGGCCACATTGTTTTTCTTAGGAAGTTTTTCATAAAATTGATAGTGCAAGCAGAAAATCATGGACAAACAGCTGCTATGAAGTAATGATGTTAGAACTTGTGATCTGTTGCGTCAGCTTGGTAGGCAATGTCTTGTTTGAAAATGTATAAAGATGGACTTACTTCCTGATTTTAGTTAGACAAACTCTGTATTAGCATGTTTTTGTCTCCTTGCTGCAAGATTAAAGTGCCTTAACCTGAACCTGCTGTGTATTGATCTTTTTGAAGTTAATTTTTCCTTTGACACAAACCCATTCCAGTCAGCCCTCAGATATCAGACAGGTGGAGGTTGCGACATTCGATCAGCGAAGTGTGGTTACTGCAGCTTCAGTGTCTATTTACTCTGGCCGTAACCAAAGTGTGGGTGAGGTGCCACACAGGAGGGCTGTTTGGGGTGATCAGAGGAAGTCTGCTGTCCATCCCCCATCTGATCTAGGAGTGTCTTCCTGTGCCACTCAACGTGTATTTAGGGCCATCATGGAGGCACAGGCATGTTCCAGAGGTCCTCCAAAGAAATGCTTATGGTTATAGATGTGTCACAGGCTGACATGTATGACTGTCATCAATTGAATGGATCGGATTAATGGCATGTTGGAATGGGGAGTGTATGTGATGGAATGTCTGCTAAGAGGGGGACGGCATCCTCATGGATGTAGGTTAGCCCCTTCATTTGCTGTTAACTGATGTGGCCATGCCCAATCACAGTCCTATAGTGGCACTACTTTCACTGCTCCATCAGTGGTTGAGGTGTTCACATCCAGATGTTGCAGGCCATGGGGTCATGGTCCCAGGTGTCCTCATGATGGGAGCTCATCCAGCAGACATCAGTCACATTTAAGTAGCAGTAGTGCATCTGACCATGGAAGTGGATGTGCCAGTGCAACTCCTGGGAGAGCCAGTTCTCATGGTTGGTATGGCAACAATGAGCTGCCACCTTTACTATTATTGGCTCACACCTGTCTGACATACCAAGACATAGAGCTAGCACAGAGCTTGGCTGTGTTCATGCAGATACTCACACACTAATTTCACCTCAAGGACCCATACAGACACACACACAAACACACACACACACACACACACACACACACACACACACACACACACACACACACACACACACAAAACAGTTACATGGTTCAGCTGTGAAGCTTAAAGCTCATTTTGTCTCACTGGAAATTTGTTACTTTATCCAAATGTATACCTTCTTCTCTTTCTTAGTTACACACACTGACTGACTTTTTGTGTGAGCCTTAGGCTTCCTGTCTCTCCCACATAACACCTGTGCAAGTGATGACAACTGTGTTATATCCCTGTTTTCTATCTTTTGGATTCAGGGATACATATCATATGTGTCTGATGCTCAGGGTGCATAGTTGACTTTATGCTTAATATATATGCATTTGTGATTTGATTTGGTAATTCTACCTTTGACTTATATTGGTCTGAGAAATCTGCACAGTTGATAGCATCAACCATATTTTGCATCAGTATTGTTAATGATCCTGTAAGGGTTGTGAAGTCTGAAACTGAAATGTGTCTCATTACTTTCTAACTTTACTCTTTAATGATTTTGCAGTATAAAAGTATGGGGCTAAACTGAGGACATTCAGTGACCCATCAGTACTTTTGTGATGTATGGCTGTGTGAATTTTTGATACCTGAGGCCTACTACTTGTTAATGGACACATATTAGTCACATACATCTGTGCTGTCACAAGCTAAAATAATTTCTATACAAATATCCCACCATTTACTTTCTTACATTACCAAATAACAGCATGCAAGCATATGTCATTAATTCATATTATTAAAAATTATACTCCAGGTTCAACACTTACCTTGCAAATCCAGCAGTTGCAACAGTTTTAGTTCAGGGCTGACTCTGTTTGATGTTAGGAATGCACAGCCATTACATGGGTAGATAAAGGCTGTGAGTGTTGCCTGGCATCAATATCATTATATGTATGTGCATAGGAGGAAGGTTTTAACCTTTTAGGTGTTGAGTGAGTGCATTGCATTTTAGCCAATGCAAGGTCTACACCCACAGCAGCTGCTCATTCCTCACCTGCATGTGGCTGTAGTGACCTTGCTGTTTGTTGTGGGATGTGTGCCCCTTCCCCTTTTTGATCCTGCAAAAGCTGTTTTCTCAGGATGATGTTGTGTAGCATGGTATATACAGTGAATATTTTAGTATTTGTATGTGGATTGTACTACAGAGCTCCCCAGATGTATCTAGTTACCAGAACCATGACTTCAGCAGCCCAAACACATGCTCTATGATATTTCAGGCTTGAGTGTGTGCCTCATTATGGTGTTCTTCAGCAGGTGTGTGTGCATTTCTGATGGGTGTCATCAGCCACAATTCCAGTGCATAACCTGCATCCCCCAGTAAATCACCCTGTGGGATATTGCCCCTAGTGAACATCTGACACAGCTGGGAGGTGTGCTAGGTATGTGAGTCATGGTAACTGCCTGGGTTGCCAGCACACCCATTCAAGATGATTTACTTGGCATCACACATGACTTGGTAGTTAATAGAGTGGAAGCCCTTTCTATTAATGTAGAGCCTTCTCTGTTCCCTGGGTGGTGGCTTAATTTCTATAAGTGCGTGCAGTCTATGGCACCCAGTACTTCAGGGTAGTGTGCTACAAGGTAAAGCTCCTGCATAGTTGTGGCCCTGTCCTCAGTAGTATGGGGAAAATATGTGGTCACTGGCATGTTGTAGCATTGCATTCAGGAATTGATGGAGGATCATGGATGCTGATATCTGTGACACCCCCAGCATGTTCCTTGTTGGTCAATGAAAGGTTCCTGTAGCTAAAACTCTAAGTGCTGCACATTCCTTTATCTCCACGGGCATGGGTTCCCTTTGGTTTGCCTTGGCTCTGAGTTGAGGATGACAGAGGTTGCAGAGTTCCTGTAGTGTGTCTCTATCCACCCTGTAGCACTCTACAATTTCCCGCATCATGTAGATTGTGATAAGTTAAATGGGGTCTGAAAACTCTTCTCCTTCTTTGCCTTAGTTTACTAGCAGCAGCAGCAGTCAATAACACTGTTTCTGTGTAGACTCCTTGCTGTTGCTGTATTCCAGTAGGTTTTGGAACTCACAAGGAAAACCAGCACTGAGTCTACATGGCTGCTTTATAGCTTGTTGAATAACTCCTCTGTCTTGGATTGGTTGATTACCATATAATTCAGCTGCGTATGCTGTAATTAGTGTGCCACTGTGTTTTCTTTGTTTGTGCAGCTCTAAACACTATGTAGAGCTGCTTACTGAATCTAAAACAGTGTGCTACCACATACACACTGCACCGCAATGTGCACATGGTGTAAACAGACTATGTAGGCTTGATTGGATCTGGCTGAACATCATTATCCATTATGTGTAATCCCACAGATTCTCTTAAAGATATCACCATTTGGCGGAGAGGGAATTACTCTTCTGATACCTTCATCCTAAACTGAGCTAAGCCTTCAAACTGGAAATACTACATCATTTCCTACTGATGGAAATTTTATTTATTTTACTTAATATTCTTAAGAAAAGTGTGTCTATTCAAAAATAATGACTATCACAAAACAACTGCAACAAATTTTAGTAGTCAAGACTGATAACTGATGCACTAAGGGGAATTGAGCTTTCCCGTGAAAAATGGCATCAACAATTAAAATGAAAGGTGCACTATTTCTGTTGCAGAGTTCTGGAACATTAAATCCCAGAGGAACTGCAACTGCACCGAATTTTAATGGGAAAATATAGAAGTGGAAAAACACAGCATACGGTTGTCTAAGTATGGGGGGACAGCCAGTCAGAAAGGTGAAGAAACAGAGAAATTATCTATTCATGCATCTCAACCATCTCAAGAGAATCAGGGACAAAACCAGAAATAATCAGAACAAACAAGGATACTTTAAAATATTAATGCTATTAACTTTCTGCGTGCACAGAATAAGCTAATGTAAATTAATATACATTTTCTGAGGTAATAGAAGTTTATAACTCAACTTATTGTTATTATTTATTAAATGTAATTCACTGCATTTCTCCAAAGGTCACCGTTTTTAGCAGAAATTAGAACAGTTAAATGCTATGCCATACAATTAGCCAGACACATCTACAAATACCATTAAATCAATTTATAAGCTCCAGTCCTGACCAAACATACCTCTCAACTGAGAAAACTAGAAACCTCACCAATCTTTAACTGGCTGCAGTAGCCGAGTTCAGTAATTTATTCATAAAGGAAACACTCAGAATAAACTCATGTTAACACAGATGGTAATGACACCTCTCCAAAAGTAAAAGAAAATGATGGCTGACCAAAGATCAAACCTAAAACTCCAGCACCAAAGGCCATTACCTGACCATATGACCAAATAATTATAGCATTGAAAATGCCCACTAAGATTAGTTGGTCATCTGCCCTTCCAGTTATTTTAAGCCTAGTCATTTTTCCTTTCAAAATGAGAATCAAACCCTGTACCTAGGATCTGTGAAGTAACAATCTTAACCACAAAACCAAACCAAAAACCCAGTCCTAAGAACAAATCATATAGAGAATATTTACATGGCCACTGGCAGACAGATCCATGTTGGGTCCAAAGGACAGGAGAATGCCAAAAGTGGTGAACAATACAAAGCATATCTTCCAACAAGATGGCCACCAATTTGAGATTACCCAGCTGTTTGGACTGTTTAAACCTTTCTAACCCGACCCCACAATGACTTCTTTATAGACAATCCTGCTTATGGTTAAGCCGTGTTTAGCAGCTATGTTAGAAGACATATGTTAATTAGTCCAGAGGACATGACAGATGCTGTGAAATATTACAGTGTAATTTTGGTGTAGGTGAATCTTCTTAAGCTATGACAGAATGAAATGTATATTTTGTCCATCGTGAGGGCTACTTATTGTTTCATTAGAATGGGGAAACAAAATAAAAAGAAAGAGTGGTTTCTTTTCTAGTAAGCAAGGTATTGAAAGCAAGAAATAGAAAAGTGTTTAGTACTTCTAAGAGAACACAGAAATGTGAGTTCTTACATGTTGCCTTCTTTTCAGTGGGAAAGTAGAATAGATCCTGTACAGCAGGTCCAATTTGTAAAAATGCCTCCAGCTGTGAAAGCAAAAACGGTATTTGTTACCACTGCAATAAAAAGCATTTTAGAGATGTTACTACTTATGCTGCAGGTGTGATATTGTGATCAGAAATAAAGCTGAGAAGCACAAATGTATCAGGACACAATGCTGCACACCTCTCTGTAGTGCTAGCAGCTAGCAGCTGTGAACTATTCTTCTTGAAAATCTACAAGAAAAAAAAAAACAGTCTCTTTTTGTCCTTGTTTTAATGCAGCCATCTTTCTAATTTTAACCGTTACATTTTAGGTCTTCTAACTTGCAGTGAAGCAGATCACTGTATATCAACTAAAACACCAGACTGATCATTCTAAAACAACTGGCACAACAAAACACATTTCACATGTGTTAAGCTATGGTAAAACAAAGATTATATGCTTATAACATGAGAAAGTGCCTGGGCATTGAACAGCTTTGGAAGCACACAGACATAATAAAGCATTCAGTCTATGAAATGTATATCCATTATTACAACAATACAGATTATAATGCAGTAGACATTAAAGTGAAATAAAAATATTTTAAAACATATAGCTTATGCTGTTGTTCATTTGATTACTGACATGCAGACATGCTGCCATCAATAACCTTTAATGTTGTTGACAGCATATCTGCTGTTCTTTTCTTTGCGTTGTGTCAAAAGTAACTCTACAGTGAAAATGGCTTCCTTTCAAGTCCAGTATGTCCCCCAGGATCATGACTTGAAACATTTTGAATGACCTGAGCAGAGTTACAGCTTCAGCATTCATCAAAAGGTTCTCTATAGGTTATGATTGTTATAAATGATCACTGAAGCACAAGAAAATATTTGTTTGAAGTAAACTCTATTCACCTTTGATATTCTACATGCTACCTAAATTTAAATACATACTCGATATGGATAAAGGCATGATCTCCGTTTGTCATATTGCAAAAAAGAGTAAATGCATAATTCAAACATTCTTGTCAAGAGCCCCATCATTTGACAGGTATGCAGGGAAGTGAAGATGTCTCTCAGAATGCTCATGTAGGATACTTCGCTTAGATGGAAGATTACATTTTACTTGATAAAACAGTGGATGATAGTACAAAAAGAGATGGAAAAAAAGAAAGAAATAAAGAAATAAAAGAAAAACAACAGCATGAGAAACACTGCAGTATGAAGAGTATTTATAGTCAAACTGCCAAGCAAATGGCTTACTCTTCTGCCAAAATTCAGAATAAGTAGCTAGGCAGTGATTCTTAGAATTATGTAGCAACATGGGATACTCAGCTAAAAGGTATTGAATAAGGGTATGCAAAAGTCTGTATAGTGACATGTAAGTGAAGTGTGTTTCAATGCATGCATAGTGACATGCAAACTTTTTTTTTCTTTTGCTATGCAAATCTGAGTTTAGCTTTTCTTATTATGTACCTTCTGCTTGTAGATCTATATCTATGTTTATTTTTGCATCTACTGCTTGTATCACTATAGTGAAATTTGTAAATTTTCAGTGTGTACACCTATATATTGTATTGTGTTCTGTATTTGGGTTTCATTACGTATGTCCTTTGCTGCCAACATGACCTTATATATGCGTGTGTGTGTGTGTGTGTGTGTATATATATATATATATATATATATATATATATATATATATATATATATATATATATATATGTGTATACACATACACACACACACACGCACACACACACACACACACACACACACACACACACACAGACACACACACACACACACACACACACACACACACACACACGCATACAATAAAACGAGAAGAGAGGAAAGTAAGTTGTCAGGTATGAAGTCACTTAAGCAAGTATATCTGAGCATAGCAGTAAAAAGCACTCTGTAAATGGCAGCACTAGAAGATCAGAAATGTAAGCAGCATTGGCAAATGTAGAATAGCAGCATCTACTGAGCTTTGCAGGAGGACCCCATGTTGTGTAACACACAAAAGAATGCCACTCTGACAGAGGCTGACATAGCCAGCTGTCAAGTGAGGTGCTACAGGACTATTTTTATGTGAATCGGGCCATTGTTTGACCTATATGGCCCAAACAGTGGTGCTGGATTGATGAATGGTCTTCCTATATCAAAAATTGCATATTATGTATAACTATTACTACACTAGCTAAAACAAACATCCATAGGCAATCAGGGGATACATTACATATATCTCACACATCATCCTGTGGAATACTATTCCTCAATAAACTGCAGCCACATACTGCACATCTATCCCCCTACGTAGCAGAGCAGAGAGCTATCATCACGCATGGCTGCTGTGATATTGTTCATCTCACCAAAATGCTGGAAGCAACAGAGTGCACTCATGTGTTAATAAAGATGCCACCCACTGTCCTGAGAGAACGTTACATCAAAGAGAAGTGCTAGCATTCCATCAACTGCCAAATGTTTGCAATACAAAGGGGCTAATAAACCATCTGTCTGCCCAATACACTGGCAGTGACCAGATTTCTTGCACATTTATTTATTTAGTTTTATTTTGTCGACAAGGTGTGCAGACTTGTCAGCAGACCCATATCAGAAATGACCCAGGTACAAATGCACATTTTGTATGCAGATAAAGCAGAAATAACAGCCATTCACTTACAATAATGATAGTAATTCAAATTCAGAAAATCTCAGGTATAGAAAGCAGTTCTTATATAAAGCAAGTCAGTCCACTTGGTTCTTGTATGCTGTTGAGTACAACACAGACTCTTAACATTGTAAAGAGGCAGTATCATTATCACAGTCACACAACTATTTACACATTTAGAGTAACAGGATTTCACTTTTGGAAGAGAATCAGTTGAAGGTACTGTGTGCTTAGGTCTATAGGAGGGGATCAATGGAAAACTTGACCAGCAGGTAGATGACATGAAATAGAGATTAACCCTTGTCAAAAAACATCTGTAACTGTATATTAAGTAGTAGTCTGATCTGCATAGGAACATTCTGTAATCTGCCCGTGTTCTGTGGGAAGGTGGTGCCTGTTAGCAGGAATAATTTTGCTTAAGCATTTTTCTCTGGTTGCAAATCTAAAAAGGTGGTCTGATTAGTGCTAATAAACCAGTGAAGTGCTATATGAGAGGGTATGGGGAGTATAGGATTTACAGTTTGATTCATTGAGATGGGCAGTGGTTATTATTTATGGATTTTAAATGTTAGTGAGGAAAGAAGAAAGGTTAATAGTGCTGTAACCTGGGGCAAGTTTGCCTTCTGTGATGTAACAGTGACGTTCTAGATAAGGTGATAGGTCAAGAAATCTATAGAGGGAACTGTTTGAATTTTGCTGGTATTATGGGCCTAGTTGATGGAGATAACAGGGAGTGCATATTCTAATCCTTGTATGAAAAAGTTCTTTCAAGGCCCTGTTTGTCTTTCTTTTTTTTCACTAAATATTTTTTTTATTGTTTCAAATAAGATCTCTTAAGAAACATTACATGAAATATAGATAAATAACATATTTACAATTCTAAAATATTACTAACTTCAAACCATTATATAACTATTTACATTGGTGTCTATGCAAATAACATTGAAATTCTATATTATATAAAGTTAGAAACATAAGATGATATATCGTCGTCAATCTTTTTGAGTATTTCCAGTACTTTCATCTAAGAGTAATAGTATGAAGTAGATCATTTAGTTCTGTTCTTTACTGTTAATATTTCCATGTGAGCAACTGTTGATGTTAAATTCTTAAATTCCTTGAACGTAGGAGAAGCTTCATTTTCCAGTGTATAGTTATGATTTTACGTGAAATTACCAATAGTGACCATAGGATTTTAGTGTCTTTTTTGGTACACAGTTTGGAATAGGAGAATTGAATAAAATTATAGGCTTTGTTAATTGAAAATTATCATTATAAACAGTCTGAAAAAAAATAGTTAATAGACTTCCAGTACATATTGAGACATATACATTCATAAAAAACATGCTGCCAATCTGCTTTTATCTTGCTTTGGCATCTCCAACATTGATCTTCACTAGAAAACATTTTGGCTAACCTATGTGGTGTATAGAAACCTCTGTGTAGATATCTCCAAGTGAATAGTTGCCAGTATTTTGATAATGTAGAAAATTTGGAAGATTTTAGAATATTACTTTTTTCTTCTTCAATTGGAGGATGGTTGTTTATTAAAGTATAATAATCCCAGTATGATTTTTCATGATACGTTTTTGATTTTTTAACAATTTTATAGACATCAGATAAGTAACCTGTACCATGATAAGGTTGTTTTGTGATAAGAATAAGATATTCAATGAGTTTTGGAGCTTCATGTCTAACTGAAGGTTGCATTTGTTCTACTTTATTTATAAGAAAATGTCTTAGATTTTGTAAAAGCAACCAGTAGTCTTTATTTATATTATAATTGTAAGTTATATGTTCATTTGTTAGTATTTTCCCTTTCTCTATAAGGTGATGCCAAAAGAGTAATGATTCTTTCTTGAGTATATTCATTTTAGAGATTTGGGATGTGTCTAGAATAGTGGGAGTAAAAGCTATAGGGAAAATAAGAAAAATCCAAGAATTATTATTTGGTATTTTGTTTATATATGTTTTGAACACTGATAGTGTAGAGCCTATATAGTTTGATGGTAATTTATTGATATTATTCTTATTCCCTAAAAAATAATCTTTTTTTTTATTTTTTTATTTATTTTTTTTTTAAAAAAATATTTTTTCAAATAAAAAAAAAAATAAAAAAAAAATTATTCTTTTTCCCTAAAAAATAATCTTTTAACATCCATACAAGGGGTGATGATGTTACAGTTACATTGTCTTGTATATGATTGTAATTAAATTCTATATAAATCTGCTCATGCGCTTGTTTCCATATAGGTGTGTATGAATTATTTAACCATAGTGTTATATTTTTAATAACAGAGGAGGTAATATATAAATCAATATCTGGTAAATTAATTCCACCATCTTCCCAATCTGGTAAATGCTTATTTAAGGCTATACGGGGTTTATTTGGAAACCATAGAAAATTTAAAATTAGTTTATTGTATCTTTGAATAATATATTTGGAAGGTGGCAATAAAAAATTTTGTATTAAGGATAATATTTTGGGAAATACAATTGCTTTAATAAGATGTAATCTGTCTGCTGTTAAAAAGATATATTTATTCCAGTAACCAATTGTTTGTTCTATTTTGTCTAGTATTTTATTATAGTTAAATATTAGAGAATCTGTTAATTCATTTAGTAGATTTATTCCCAGGTATAATAATTTATTTTCTGTTACTATATATTTGGAAAATCTTTTGTTTATATATTTTTTTTACAGTTACAGGGCATAATTTTAGTTTTGTTCTCATTAAATTTTAGGCCTGAAATATTTTGAAATTTATTCATGGAGTTAAACAAAGCATTCAAAGACTCATTGGCATCTGAGAGAGTTAAACGTATGTCATCAGCAAAGAGTTGGATTTTAAGGTTTAACATTTTATTAATACATATGCCCTTTATGTTATTGCTTGATCTGATTTGATTTGCAAAGGGTTCTATGAGTAATGCAAATAACAATGGTGATAAAGGACAACCTTGTTTAGTTCCCTTTTTGATTGTTATAGGGCCTGATCTATGTGATCCTAGTTTAACATATGCAGTAGATTTTTCATATAGTATTTGGATAAGGTTATTAAAATTAGAAGGAAAGTTATATTCTTTTAAAACTAGTGAAAGAAAGTTCCAGTTAACCAAATCAAAAGCTTTATTAATATCTAATGAGATTACTTTTAAATCTAGGACTCTATGTTTGCTATAATCTATTAATGTTAGTATTATTTTAATATTATCTGAAGTGTTTCTTCCTTTAATAAAACCTGTTTGATTTTTGTGAATTAAGAAAGGAAGAAAGGGTTTGATCTTATCTGCATATATAGCCATAAACGTATTATAGTCTATATTAAGTAACGATATTTGCCTATATGAAGAGCACTGCTTCTCATCTTTATCTGGTTTGAAAATTGGAGATATCAATGAATATTTCCAAGAGGGTGGTATGTTCAAATCTTTTTTGGCTATATCATATACTTTTAATAGTAAGGATATGGCTTGATTGGGTATTAATTTATACATTTCTGATAGCATATTGTCTGGGCCTGGTACTTTATTTGTCTTGAGCTTTTTAATTTGTGATTTTAATTCTGTCATATTGATTGGTTTGTTTATAATGTCTATTTGTTCTTGTGTTAATTTAATATGAATATTATTTTCTAAGTATTTTTTATATCCTTGGTAGCTGTATCTTGGGTGTTTAGGGAATTATCAAAGTTAAATTGAAGTCTGAATGCTTCTAAAATATCATTTAGATCCGTAACTCTTTTGTTAGTATTAGGAATACATATTTCTTTTATTTGTTTAGATTAGATTTTTTTTTTGTTCTATTAGTTAAGTGTCTCAGGTGTGCTGGATTAGTAGAGTGTGAGTTTATTTTTATCTTTTCTAAGGTAATCATAATCTTATGATGTAACAATTCTGCATACTTCTTATTGATTTGAGTAAGTTCTTGAACTTGAGTAGCATTGCCCTTTTGCATTTCCAGTTTCAATTCATCTGCTTTGTTTTGTAAGTCTAGCATATCTTTATTCCATGACTTCCTTTTATTTATGTACCAGGATAATATTTTCCCATATGTAACTACCTTTAATGAAGCCCAGACATATATTTCTGAAATATCCTCTGTGTAGTTTATTTCTAAAAAGTTTTTGATTGTTTCTTCTTAAAATTCTTTAAATTCTGTCAATTTTGTGATATAGGAAGGTATCCTAGTAATGGGATTTAAATGAAAAGAAGTAAGTTCTATCTCAAAGACTATGGCATTATGATCAGATAAGAGACAATTTATAATTTTGACTTTGTCAATTTTTGTTATTAGGTCATTGGCGACATATATTCTATCTATTCTAGAGTTAGTTCTATATCTATGAGAATAAAATGAAAAGATTAGTGAGTCTGGTTCTGCAAATTAATTTATATCTTTTAATTATAGTGTATGTATAAATTTTAAAAGCGCCTTGGAGATAGGTTGTTTTCTTCTTTTATATTTAGAATCTCTATCTTTTTCATTTATTATACAGTTGAAGTCTCCTACCAATATCAGGCTACCCTTAGTTAGATGAATTATCTTTTCAAAGTGCTGTTTAACTGTTCTTAATCCTAGTCCTGGAATCCAATATAGATTTATAAGGTACAGATTATCTTATTTAACTCTATTGAAGCCAGACAAAACATACCTGATGTATCTTGATGAGTAGTAATTATTTTAGGTGTTATAGTTGCATTGCGAAGTAGTATAGTTACTCCTCTTTTTTTTTTTTGTTTTATATTGAGAACTTATTAATACTGTGTAATTATTGATATTTAAGTTGTTTACATCTCTATCTAATAAGTGTGTCTGTTGTAAAAAGACTACTTGTGGTTTATGTAAATTTATGTATTTGAATAGGCTTCTTCTTTTATTACTATTATTCAGACCATTAACATTTATGGATAAACATTTCATTTCCTAGTTTTGAGTTTGTTTTATATGTGATTTTATGCAAATATTGTTTATTTTTTATTCTGTCCTGGATGAAGAATTTAAAACTGTTTTTACTATATAGCTTTTACATGTTTCTGACTGACACCAAAGTCATAATTAAAAACAATAAAACTTTTGAACTTGTAATTCCTAACCTTAAAAACCATTCGCTATCACTATGAGGTAATATACCTCTTTGTTTGGTTAGTGAATCTAACCAA
The DNA here is from genome assembly GCF_019279795.1 of Protopterus annectens. Lineage (NCBI taxonomy): Eukaryota > Metazoa > Chordata > Ceratodontiformes > Protopteridae > Protopterus > Protopterus annectens. The sequence continues at coordinate 1,597,035,382 of NC_056735.1, read as the reverse complement.
ACAAACTTTCTACCCTCACAAATAATGTTTGGATCAATTTCTCTTATCCTCTTAGTTTTAAATAAAGACACTTAAATAATCTATGAAAATAATATAATCAGCTAAAATATATAAGTATATTATTTTTCTTTTTATATTATTGTAATTCAGTAATACTTGTTTCTAATCAGGCTTCAAAAAGGTACAAAACATTTAGACTAAGGTAATATCATTTCAATATAGTTTAGATTATTAATAACTATTTTCTCATGTTCGAGAATATTTTTTACAAAAAAAATATATAATTATACACTCTGTGAAAATCTGAACAATTGACAAAAAAATGAGTCTCTGACTACAAAATCAATTAAGCAAGGTTTAATTAATGTCCTAAAACTGGAGGAAGAGGAATGATAGCAAGGTTATGATTATTTAGCTTTATGGAAGAATTAGTATGGCTGGGATGGAATGAGCCCATAACAAAAGCCTGCAATGCCCCCATTATATTTTCATCTTTTGGATTTAACCACATCACCATTAGGTAGGGAGAGTATGTTTAATGTATAAAAGGGAGAAGTAGTCCCCAGGATTTGAACACCAGTGCTGAATTTCCAGATATCTACTGTGCAAGTCATACACTGTGCTTAGCAAATATCATGTCTGGAGAAAAAGATGTTCCTTAATGAACGTGTCACCAGAGCATCTTGGGTGAAAGGCAAATACAACATTTTATAGTCATGTTATTAGCATGAACATTTATTTTTTGAATGTTTGGGACATATGAAAGAAGGAGCCAGTTGAGCTATCACCCATTCAACTCCTGTAACTAAACTGAATTTCATAAACTGGTCATCAGAAGAAAATACCTGGCAGTCTCCAACAATCAGTAATAGTCAAATCATAGTTTTTTTCTCCATTGAAAAAGGAGGTGAGGGGGTTCTACTCATTCAGACTTTCACTGTCAAAAAAGCAATATAAATATACAAACATAGATGCATACATATATACATAACTAACTAAAACATTGTTTAATATTAATTAACAAAACACAAATAAATAAATAAATAAAGATGTAGATATTATTCATTGGTAACCAGTGAAATCTACTTTCATGTTATTTCATATACAAGACAACATTAAGTTTCTTTCTGCTTAGTGACATTAAATTTCTGTTGCTTTTCTGTGTAAAATGAGCTACACAGAAAGTCATCAGCTTTTGATTTGCTTCCCAGGCTCATTTAAAAAACCCACTACTCACCCCCATATCTAGTGTCAGTGAAGATTGCTTTAATTCTCTATACTGGTGAAGTAAAACATTTACAGCATCTTACAGCAGCAGAATGAATTGAGTCTCCCTCAGGTGTTCTTGTATGCATATACACCTATTGCAACTTTGTGATAACTATTGAGGCAATTTAGGGGAAGGGGAATCGAGGGGATAATAATGTTATGGCAGCTAGCAGACCAATTTTGTGATAAAAAGTTATCATATATACATTAAAAAATAGAGGAGAAAGCAACATGTATACTATGAACACACAATCTGGGTGGTGAGTGAGGGTGGAGTTTAAAATGAAAGTTTGCAGAGAATGCAATATTAGTACCATCCAGAACATGGACAATTCAAGTAAGGCTTAAGGAAATGCTAATTTATGAAGATTGAGATTGTAGTTTAAAAATGTATTGTCTTACTAATGCATATATCTCTGCGTTTGTTTTAAAACTGCATACTTCTCTCAAAATGCTGTTCACTGTGCAGTTAAGAAATTAGTGCATCTCTGCGTTTGTAAAATAAGGTGGAAAGTACTTAATATAAACATGTAATACATAAAAGCAATGTGGTTCCTGACAATTTTCAGTACCACAACTATATCGTTGCCCCAACAACAGAAAAGCACAGAGGAATGTCTTGTGGTCGTAGGTGTATAAATAATGGTCATGTTATTTTAAAAAATGAAATGAGCATGCTTCCTGGATGAGCATCAGTTAGATAAAGCCAGGAAATGACGTACATAAGCAAAAACATGAAAAACGCCAACAATATACAGAGCTTGTGCTTCTAATACCATTCATGACTGTAAGGCTATCTTGAGACCCAAGCGGGAAAGGGTATATGTGTTTTGTTTTTTTTAATTCTGGCAAGATTAACTACTATTCACACGACTGCTCTAGCCTGCTCTATAGATTTCACATTACAGAAAATGCATTTCAAGCATACTATGATATACACTGTCGCAGGGCAGAACATAACAGGACATTTAAACATCGGCAGAACTGTCACTGAACTACGGATGTCCAGAACCACATCATATTCGGCTTGAAGCCACAAAATACCACAGAGAGCAAATTCTGCCTTACTCTACATTAACATAGACAAATGAACCAAAACAAAACAGTTTTAAGACTATTTAAATTATTCTTATGATACTGCCAAACTGAAAAACTTTGTATTAATCATGACACATTCCCTCCCATCTCTGCTGTTTACCCAAACAAGAACACTTTTGTCTTTTAGAAAAATATGTTGTCAGAGATATAACTGATAACAAAGTTTACAACAGGACTTACTATATCTATTAAGGAATACAACTAAGAACTAGATAGAACATTATATGTTAATGAAGACTTTATATGTAAGAGAGAAGAAAAACATAAAAATATTGAGAACTTTGCTATGTGTTGATTAATCTGTTTAAGAAAATGAATATATTAGATGGACAAATAATAAAAAATGAAGTAATATTTAAATTATGCTTAATATACTTGTGTGATTGATTTAAATGTACTTGAATTTATATTAACTTTAACATTTAAAGTATAATAGAAAACATCACCTGTTTCAGATTGAGTTGAAGACATAAAGAACTTTTCTTTTGTCGTTTGTATTATTATTTAAACTTTTACAGAATATAAAACATATACGATTATTTGTCCTTTAGTTTTTTTTTTCTTTTGTTCAACAGTCTTCCAGTTGTTGACTTCAGCATTTCTCTTTGGAGTACTAATTGCCCAGTCCATAGATTCTTCTTGTGTTAGGATGTTATTGTTGGGAAGGTATTTTATTGCTGACTCTACTGTTCCAAAGACTTTTATTCCATTTGGTAGGAAAATTCTCAGTCTTGCTGGAAATAAAAGATGGGTTTTGAATTGCTTCTTCTTCAAGGATTTTATTATTGGTAGAAATTCCTTTCTTTTTGAAACCACCTTTATAGAGTAATCATTGTCAAATCTGATTAATGAATCATTGTATTTGATGAGAGAATTTGCCCAAGCCTTTCTTAATATCAGATCTTTATCTTGTGTAGAAAAAAAGTCTCACAATTATGGACCTCGGTTTGTTCTTATTTGGAGAAGTATTTCCAGGTGTTGCTAGTGATCTATGTGCACGTTCTATACCATATGAAAGAGCTTCAGGTAATTTTACTACATTTGGTATCCAGGTGGTAAGAACGTTTATCATATTGTCCACTTCAGATTTTTCTTTTAGAACATATATTCGGATATTATTTCTTCTTGTTTGATTTTCCATATCATTAATCTTTTCTAGTAAATATGTGTTCTGTTGTAATAAGAATTCAGTTTGTTGTTCTTCTATTTGGACTCTGGTGCCAATGTCATTTAGTGACTGTTCAATAAGTGATATATGTCCTTTTTGCTGAGTAAACATTTCCTGAAGTTGTTCTAGTTGTTGTGAGCTCTTTTCTTTAATAGTATCTATTTTATTGTCCATCTTGTCAATTTTAATTGTGAGTTCCTGTATATTTGTTATAAGAGATTGTAGATCCTTTTTGAGAGAAGAGTCTTGGGCTGAATTCTTAAGATGACTTGTATTGTAAAACTGATGTTGGTGCTGATTTGCCAGTAATTAATTTGACAGGAATTATTAAAGTTCTGACAATGAAAATTCTCCTGTAGATGCCCGAAGTTGTTAAAAATAACTTAATAGCAAATATTTCTTCAAATTAAATTTTTTTTTTGTAAAATTCCTGTCAGGAATAGCAATGAGGTAAGAGAGCTGAAATGAAGTGCAGCTATTAGTTCAGTATCCTAGCCATGCCCCCTGTCTGTCTGTCTTTCTTGGTGCAATGATTTTAAATGGACTAAGTGGTTTTGAATAGAAAGGAAATTTTAACAACCCCTAGGTCAGTGTGGGGTTTATATGACAGTGATTGCTGTGACTGGTCTAAAATAAGTCCAGGGTACTTCTAGTACTAAAATGTAGACATTTGTTCACTGTTTGAAGTTCTTGGGGGTTGAAGAGAAAACACAACAACACGCTATCTTGCAAACATTCAGAGCTAATTTGTTACTTGCCAGCCAATTGCATTGAAAGAGAACTCTCTCTGAAGTGATGCTTGGACTGGCACTGAGAAGAGTCCATATCTATGGAGAGTAATATTGTCAGCCTAAAAGGGCATTAGGTTGGATGGTGTTGATTATATTGTTAAGAAATAGTGAAAGTTCAAGTTCAAATTTATTATTGTACTTAATTTCCTAGGCACTTCACAAAATTCAAACTCAGACATGGATTAAAAGAATAATTTACAGCAACACCAAAAAAGAAGAAGAAAAAGCACTATACTGAAATATATTTTGCAGAAAAAAATCACTTGGAAACATATCACATGAAAGGATGTAACTGCTGCAAATAACAGTCAGCAAGTAGTAAAATAATATCCCAGGATGTCTATCATAAATCAAGTACATATAAAATATCTTCCATGAAATAACATATCAATGTATAATATCTCTAGCTGAAATAAAGTCCTATTATGTTAAATTTTTCATAGGCAAACAAGTTCTAAGATCCTAAAACAGAGTTCAAATGCTCCATAACCAGCTGTCCACGACATATAACTAAAGTTAAGCAGCATCCCAAAAGTCAATGGGGTCTAAGTAGAGAGACAAAAACAACAAAGAAAAGGATACTAGTTTTGCTAGAACAGATTTCAGTCTGAAGTCTAGGTGAGTTACCTTTACATGGTGGACTCTGTTTGTACAAAACCTCAACAAGGATGACATTGACATACAGACTGTTTTTTATACATCATGGAAAAAGGTCGCTGAGAAAATAAAGAAGACTAGCTGCACTGCTTTCAGGATGAAAAAGCATCTACTCCTGTTTCACGCAGTTGGGACAGGACTAGAAAAGAAGGCAATGTAGAAACTTCAGTACATGCAACCATTCCTACCACAGATCTAGGCTTGGTTTACTGGGTGGGTGGTCCCCCTATCATAGAAGGAAAAAAAGCATTCTACAAATAACAAACTAACAGAGTGACTATGAGCCATAATGACAATGAAGTGAGCTGTTGAGGATAATGAAGAGAATATATATTGTTATTTTTATGTAAGTAACAAAAAAAGAATTTCTAGATGGAAATTAAAGGAAAGAAAAATAAGTGAACAATAAAAAAGTTAAAAGATACAGATAATAATTTACAATTCTTAAGGCAACAAATCAGTGAAAACTATTATCTACATGAAGAAACATTGTGCTGCCTGGAAAAGTAAGCAATGGAGGAAGTGAGAAAGGATAAATAATAAAAGATATTTTGAAAGGTATGTGAAGAAAATTAAATACTGTCATCTGTGTTAGCATGCCTGGCAGAAGATTTGTGTATATTCTCAGATTGACTTCTATTGTACGCCAGCATGTCTAATTGTGAAAATGTAAATAACTTTTAAAATGTTAAGTATCTCCCTGCTTATACAGAATGTTTAAAGAATCTCTCAGTTTTTTGATGCATTTTTAATTGCACATGTTTGCAAGGAAGATTCTAAAATACAAACTGTCTGTAGCTAATAAGCTGAACAGTAGGTAATGCCAATAGAATGTTCCTGGTTGCCAGGTGATTACTTGAACAGCTGATTGACAGGAAAAATAACTTTTTTTCAAACAGCTGACTGTTATTTTTAAAATAATATAGTTGAGACTGTTAACCTGTGCAGTTTGTGAAGAGCAGCTGTTAGTGAAGAGTTGCAGTCAGAAGATACCCAGAAAAAGGATTCAACAGAACTGTAAGTCCACCTTTGCCTTGCTGTTATGTTTTACACTAGGTCAGGAATAGTATTCTCTGGTTAAATTAGAAATGTTTAGTTATTTATATAGAGGTTTTCTAAAATGAGGGACTTCTAGCCTACAGTTTAATTTTATATTTCTGGTTCTTGAATTCTGGTGTTTATTAAAAGTTATTGATTTATATTCTTATAATCATTTTACTTATTAAATATATTTCATTACTTTACATTGTGGCTGAACAATCAGTGTGTTCTTTAGACATTAGAGAGTGCTTATACCTGTTTGATACTCCCCAGGTCACATTGAATGCCTGGCTGCTTCTGATCATAGCTATCATTTATTTTGATATTTAATTTTTAATAATTGATCAGTCTTTGAAGGATGTGTAGACCTGTTTGACTCTGCTGGCAGCATTACCATTTATATTGGGGAGGGGACACAGCTGGAAATCTGTGTCAGGCTCAAGTTTTTGAATCAGTAGAATTTTAATTTATTTTAAATGTGAGTGAATCAAAGGTCTTAAACTGGAGCACATTTCTCTGAAGTGTATGATAAGGGATTTAATTTGGTGTGGACAGAGGTATACAGTTGGGGAATTTTACTCTTGTGTGCTCTGTGCTCTGTTGTCTTTCCATGATGCTGTCACACTGGACTCAGTAGTGAGGATTGAGACTCCTTAATTATTGACCCTGGGTTTAAGTGGGGAATCTCACATTATTGTTGGCAGTCTGGTGGGATATTGACTGGACATCATAAGGCATAAAAAACATGCACATAGGACAGGAACAAAAAAGATTTGATATGGTGTTACTTGCTAGAATAAAAGAATGTCTTTATTATATAAAAAGAAAGATCTGAAAAGTGCTTTATATAAGCACACTTTGAAGTGTTTCAGTTATAAGTTTTTATTCTCAGTTATCGAATAGGGACAGATAGACTTAAGGAGGGACTTAAAGAATTTGCTAGAACAGAGAAGCTTTCTGGCAGATTAAGTTGGTAGCTGACAAATCTCCTGGGCTCAGCGAAACAGTTAACATTAAATGTTTTCTGAAAAATAGGAGAGTGTTTGTAAATAAAAGGTATTAATGAAATGCATTGGTTATGTTAATAACATTATTAATTGTTTAATTAATTAATTAGGTAATTGATGTAATCTGTATATGTATTTAAGCCTGGTGAAAGTGTGATGTATTTGTATTCTGGTAAAGTCTTTTTGACAAAAGCTGCTAATAAACTGAGTAGATGCTATTGTCATTTTAGTTCCCTTGCTAATTCCTATACAAGGTTTTTTTGTTAATTGTGTGATATGCATGCAGTGAAGAAAGTCAAATTATTCAATACAAAACAAAAATGCAGCTCCAAAGATATTTGAAGCAAAATAAAGGCAAAGGTATCTTGATATCTGTAACATTTAAACTACAAAGAATTAAGATCACAAAGGGGAATATATATATATATATATATATATATATATATATATATATATATATATATATATATATGTATAAAGAAAACATCCATCCTCAATACCTTTTTGTCATTTTACATTTTACATATGGGTTCAGGGTGTCACTTTAACAGTGACAATCATCTTGAGTCAAGGTTTACACCACCAAGTGGGTAGCCCTGCCATGGTAGTACATCCATACCACTCACTCCCACACCTACAGCCAATTTAGAGTGTCCAATATACCTACTTCATATTTTTGGAATGTGGGAAGAAACGAAAGCACCTGGAATAAACCCTCATGACCACAGGGAGGATATACATGCTCTGCAAAGAAATCACCCCAGCTGAGAAATGAACCAGAGACACTTTTGCTGTGAGACGGCAATGCTAACCACTGCACCACCATGGCAGCCTTTCTAAATTAATTAATAAATAAATAAATAAAGGATTATCAAGGTAGAAAATAAACAAAAAAAAGCTGAAGAGAAAGATGATTTACAAAATGAAGAATTTAGTGTAATAACTCTGACACAGGTAATACTGCAACATGACAGGCTAATAAGTCTCTAGATGGAGGAGCAGCAGACAGAGCAGGATGCATTTGAAGAATATATGTCACACAGCAATGTTCTGGAACCTTCTGTAGGAGACTTGAAAGAAAGCGTAGTTAGAATTAGACAGCAAGGAAAAGAGCAGCAAACAGTACAAACTCTTGACGCAGGTAATATTGCAACATAATGGTAGACCACTGAGGTCATATATGGAAGAGAGGCTGATAAAGTGTGATGCATCTGAAGAAGATATGACACAGGGTGAAGTTCCACTATTTTATGTAGAAGAATCCCATAAAAGTCCAGTCAGAATTGTATAGCAAAGAAAAGAAAAATAAATAAAGAGCAAATGAGATGCTCTCAGTCCAGAAGAAAATAATCTAAGGGAAGACCAGCTTGATTTAATAGAGATGGATAGACATGTTAAAATAGATGATAGAAATAGCTTACAGAAAGTAAATAAGAACCAAAATGTTAGAATGCTAATAAAACAGATAAACACAGTAATTCTGACTATTAAGACAAATTCATGGGATATAATAGAAGTAAATAAGATGCAGTACTGTGCAGTTAAATTAATAACAGATAAAGTATTACCACAAAAACAGTAATAAACAAAAAAGGGAAACAACTAAAATTTCAAAATAGAAGTAATGAATCAAGAAAACTATAAAACAATTAAGACAAGAAGTAGAACTATTAGAAGACTACAGAAAGGGGAACATATCATAAAAAATACTTAGAATGACAAACAACGTAATAGCAATGCACAGTATCAAAAAAGACGAGGATTTATTATACACTATCTATGATAATAAGTAAAATATCACCACAAGCAGAAAAACTTAGAAGCTATGCAGATAAATACAAAGGAAAAATACAAAATAAACAATCCATATGATGATCCAAATGGTTTTGTGGAGAATTGTGAAACATAGCAAAAGAACACTTCAAAACAAAATAAAAAAAAAAAAAGAAGAAATATGTACCTTCTGGAGAAGAATGTATGAAGACCCTGTTAAAAATCACAACAATTTGCCAATTGGAAAGGTAAATGAAAAGGATTAGAAAGAAACTATAATACAGAGGATATGAAATGAAAAGACCACAGCTAGAGAAACTGAGACAAAATTAAGAAAAGCTCCTAACTGGAAACCCCTAGGTCCAGATGCTGTTCATAAAAAAGGAATTATCATCTTTAAACAAAGATTTAGATCTGAGTAAAAATTACTTACATGAACATCCCAAACATACACTATCCTGGTTAACTGCAGAAAAAATTATGCTCTTCCTTAAGAGTGAGCCTAAAAGCCATCCAATGAACTGCAGGCCAAGAACTGGATAGAATGCCACAAAGCGTTTGAAAGCATTTTCCACATTCATGGATAACAGAAGGTTTACAGATATAACAGTTAATCAGTGTGTGTGTGTGTGTGTGTGTGTGTGTGTGTGTGTGTGTGTGTGTGTGTGTGTGTATGTGTGTGCGTGTGTGTGTGTGTGTGTGTGTGTGTGTGTGTGTGTGTGTGTGTGTGTGTGTGCGCGCGCATGCATGTGTGCAAAGGTGATGTAAATTGACTACTTTTGTATGTTTGGGGCACACAAGTAATGACAGTGGATGCCTGTTTTCTGTGTGGTTTTTGAGACTTCTGCTTAATTACTGTAGAAAGTGAAATGGGTAGTACACCTACCATGGACAATACAAAGCTGCCATTTAAACACTCAACACATTTTTGAGGTATTTTGAAATCAGAATCTAAAGAAAATTAACAGAGTTAATAATTAAAAGTAATATCCAAATCCTTGTGATGCAGCCAGTGACAGTAACTGATATTCTCCTCTGCCTCCAAAACTAGCATCAATTAGAATCATCTTCTACTGTCTATAATTAATATGAAACTATAATATGTTTATAAACAAGTACAACTGAAGGCCAGGAATTTTAGATCTGACTATGAAACTTGCCACCTGTGTCTGACAAGGTGGGACAGATATGAGGCTGTAGCTGCAGAGAGAAAATGAGGGTGAAAGAAACCTGTTTATTCACATAGAGAAAAGAGTTTGAGGGACTCTTAGGATGCATTTCTCTAAAGAGAGTAGGAAGTAAGCTACTCAGTATGATAGCCAACTTGGCACAGTATGCACTGGGTATAAGTGAAATTGTGAGATCAATATTTCCAAAATCCTCTGTTGCGAGCACTAAAGATTTTGGCCAAAGTTGTATGAGGGGCAGGAACAGACAGAAGCATAATTAAAATGTGATACAACTAAGAAAGCTATAGTTGTTTAGATATAATTGGTAGCATTGATGTAGATACAACATAGAGGAAATGCATTCATAATGAACATGCACAATATCAAATATATTTGATAAAGACATTATAACATAGCAATCACAAGGTATTGATAACACAAAATATCATGGTATGACAATGTCAAATTCATATTTAAAGTGAATGGGTTGTAATGGTTTTGCAGACCAAGAAGCACTGCAAGTAGTGGTGGTACACAATGATTGAGAGTACTGTCCTGGTCTCATTGTGGAAATGTACTGGATTATCCATTCATAGAAAGGAAAGCCCATCTTGGTTTTGGACAGGCCACTGGACCACTGATAAAAACAGCAACAGGCAAGAGACACTGGGCATGTAATCATAAATTAACTGAGAAATTTAAAGGCAGCATAATCTGTAAATCAAGAGTAGATGGTGATAGGCTTTTGAAGAGTGCACACCTTGGACATTTGCCTGACACATTGGAGGTGGAAAGGTATAACTATTAAACAGCATTAAGACAGCTTACAGGTATTTGTAGGGATACACCATGCTTATTAGTATAAGATATCATGGATAGTACATCTCAGAAAGCTGTGGTAAGTATGTTACCTCAAAGCAATAATTCCAGCTGTAAAAAGGGTTATAAAAATGCTATTAGGCACTAATAGGGATATAGAGCAGATCTTATATATAAATGCAGATGATTACTCATAGAAAGTAGATGCATTTCTAAAAAAAAAATATTAGTATCAACATTTTTGTCCATAGCTGAAAATTTCATATTATTTGTAAATTATATAATAAGTTATGTATCACATCAATGTGATTTTATTATATAATTTTTTCCTTATATGAATATTTGATTTTAAATGTATATCTATTAATATTAATGGATTGAATAATCCAGTAAAGAAGGGGACTCTGTTCGAACACTTCTTGCAGTTACATAAATCTCATGTATTATTTCTACAGGAAATGCATTTACTTAAGGATGTAAAAAAAAACTTTCATTAAGGAATTATTTAATTTTAGCGGGTTCTGGTTTTTGAGCTAAAAGAAGAGGCACTCTTATTCTATGGAAAACTCATCAGTAATGCCTAAAATAAAAGATAACTATGTTGATAAAATGGTATGTTAAGCATTGGTACAACTGAGTGGAATATAAAACTATATACATTAGTAAACTCTTACTGGATTCCAGAGGTCGGAGCTAGATATGCAAGAAGTTATTTAGACACTATAACCTATACATGAAAGGTGAAGTCATAATGGCTGGTGAATTCTATTTTATCAGACAAAAACACCATTTCAGATAGGAAACTGAGAATCACATCTTCAGTCAAAGTTTGTTAATCTAATGACCTTAAAGGATATACAAGAGCTGAGAAAAATAAATGCATTCCAATATATCCATATAGATATGGAAAACAAACAAATATTGATAATTTTTGTCTCAAACAACCTGTTATCACATATTAGAGAAGTTTCAATAGCATCATGTCCAGTATCAGACCATAATGCTATAGTATGTAATATTTTTTTAAAATCTGATAATTTTATACATCATAGGAGATTACCAGCATACATTGTTAAAATATAAGGATTTAAAGATGGTAAAGAGATCAAACATTTCCTAGAAATAAACATGAATGGTGCATTATTTGAAATTTTCCTGTGGGATTCTCTAAAGGCTTACTTAAACAGAAGAGTTACAAGCTGGTATATTAGTAAAACAAGAGAATGAGGCAAATAATTGAATATGCTGCAGGCCAAAACCGATAAATTAAAGTTAAATCTAAAACCAAATGGCATTACCAGTCATTCAGAACTTAAAAATCTGCATGAAAAATATGTTGACTTTCTAAATTATAAAGTTTCAATAAGCCTGGAAAAAACTTAAGATTCAAGTATATTCAGTAAACCCAACAAGCTTGCATAAACGTGATATTAGATCAAAGAAAATGAATAAAGTAAATCATATCAAAGAAATTATAACACATATAAATAATAAAAAATAAAGAACAGATATTAAGGCATTCTTGGGGGGTTTAGAATATTTTATGAAAATAAAAATATAAATACAAATAACCTAGATAAAGTTGAAATAGTTGAAACTGTTCTAAGGCAAAATGCAAATAATAAATTAACAAGTGAACAGACAGAAAAATGATAGACCATTTACTTTAATAGAAATAAAAGATCAAATAAGTGAAGTTTGGAACAGACAAATTTGTCACGGGACAACCTTGGATGAGTAAAGTGAACAAAGGGAAATTGGAAGTAGGGTGATGGGTAGGTTAGGTCTGTGTGGGTAGGGAGCAGGTAGGAAAGAGTTAATTAAAGTGGGATCTGAGGGAGGAAGTGAAGTAAGGCTAAAGGGTGGGTCTTAAGGTGTTTTGTAGGGGAAACTGGTATGAGTAAGCACATTTGGAGTGGTCTTGTTGCCCTCCCAAACTGCCCGTTTTTGTGACAGCTTGAGGGGTGGAGAAGAGGGTCAGGCTTGACCCTCTTCTGTCCCTCTCAGTAGGATATATGGAATTGAGATGGTAATTTGATGGCGGATGACTTGCAGTGGAAATATGGAAATGATGATGATATTAAGGTGAGCAGGGATGTTGTCTTCATGATTACTATGACTTGGAATGGAAATATGGAATTGATGATGATATTAAGGGGAGTGGGGATGCTGCCTTCATGATCACTATGATAAGTGAGCAGGTGGGGGATGCTGCTTATCCAGGGAGAGTGGGTGTGCTGCCCTTATGTTTACTATCTTTTTTGATGCAATGTTGGATTCTGTGTGCCTCAATAAAGTTTGACTTTTGTTATTCATTCCCATTACAATAAAAGTCATCAAATGTCTTTGGGTGTTTCTGTTTTATTAGGACTGTGACAAAAAAAGTTTTAAATAGAAAGGTGCTGCCTTAGATGGTATTTTGCCAGAATTATAAAAAATACTACCTGATGATGCTGCTAAAATATTAGATAAGGTCTACAGAGAAATAAAAACAAATGTTGAAGTTCCCTCAACATGGAAATATTCCCTCATATCACTTATTTCAAAACAAGATAAGGATCCTACACAGTGCTCATCATACAAACCCATTTCACTTTTAAATGTGAACTATAAGACGTGCATGTCCATTTTAGACAAGAGAATTAATTTATGAATACCTAAACTAATTAACAATGAACAAACAGGATGAATTTTATATGGACACGTACATGATAATATAAGCATACATACATACATTAATAGACTATGAAAATAAAAATGAAAAATAACTTTCTATTATCAGTCTTGATTTAGACAAGGCTTTTGACTCAGTTTGAAACACTTAAACTGTATAATTTTTCAACTGAGCTAATTGCATTAATGTTGAAGTTCTAAAATAACTCTTGTGCTTATGTTAAAATAGGCTCTTCTCTTTCTAATTCCTTTAAATGCCGAAAAAACAGAAAACAGGGTTGTTCATTATCACCTTTACTTTTTGCATTAGAAATAGAACCATTTGCTAATAGTATTAGATCTAAAAGGAACATTAATAAAATCAAAATAAAAGAAGATTTCAAACTGAAGATTTAGCTATTTGTTAACAATATTTTGCTAACAATAAGAAATATAGAAAAAAATCATTAGAACATATAATTAGTTCAGTGAATCAGTTTGAAGTAATCTCGAGCTTAAGATGTAATCATAATAAAACAAGTACATTATTAGTTAATAAGACATTAAAAAATCCATACAAAAATATCCTAACTTTAAATGGAATAACACTCAAATTAAACATCTTGGTATAACCATTATGTCTAATAGAAAAGAAATGATACAAAAAAAATTTTCAACAGGTTGTTGATAAAATTTTAAGTTTAATCACAAATTGGAATAAAATCTTCTTTACTATGGAAGAGCAATTAATGCTAATTAAGATGATAATGTTCCCTAAAAGATTATTCGTCATACAATCTTTAGTTTTATCTCTGCCAAAAAAATAATGAAGAAGATAAACAATATTCTACTTAAATTTCTTTGGCATCCAATAAACCAAGAGTTTCTTTTGATTGGCACAGTAACAGTTGGGATAATGGTGAAATAGGATATTCAAGTGTATGCTGCATTAGCAATTGCAAAAGTTACTGCATTGTTGATAAATTAATTGTATGATTCAAAATGGAAACAAATACATCAATAAATATTATCAGTAAATAATAAATATATCATAACTGGTCATAAACTAATAGTCTCTAATAGTTTAATTTAGCTATTAAAAAATTTGCATAAATGGAAATATTCCCTCTACTCTAATTCCCTATATAAACAATATTATTTCCTCTTTACAGAAGTTCAAGTACTTTAACCATTATATTAAATACTTCATTTTTTTTGTATTTCCAACTGCATATAGAAATGACTGCTTAGAAACTCAAAACTTCACCAAAACTATACTATTGAAAGAACAAAGTAACAGAATTTATTGGCATCAATTGTTACATGGTACTGAAATGCATATTGTTGAAAATTTAAGTTGCAGATACAATCACGACTCTAAGAATCAGTTAATATTACAAATATTTAGAGATTTTGTGAATTCAGAGATAAAAGGATAATTAATCTAGATAAGAAATCATTCCCTAAAATATTGGCATTCTTCTTAAATATTAGCAAAAATACAATGAAAAATAAATCAAATTCCTCACAAATGTATACAATTTTTAGTTTATACTTCACATATTTAGATAATTCTTAGGTTCATAGGTTCATAGGTTCATACTAGGCTATCTGCCCAAGGGCATTTATAAGCCTAGCCCAGAGTTTTGTGGCTTTCGCCACCCCTTTAGTTTGGAGGATACTATGCCCATTATTTTGCTGTGCCTCTGTCAAGCAGTGACACTGAGATAATCCCTGGGGTATATCTGCGATCTCCCATCCATTGGTCAAGATTTCTCTTGAACAAAGCCAGCGAGGTGCTCTGCCTCACATGTACCGGGATTTTGTTCCACAGCATAGGGAGTCTCTGGGTGATGAATCTGTCCCTCCAGCACGTCCTATTAATAACCGTGTCAAGGTTTAAGTCTCCCGCCCTTGTAGTTCTGAGGGATCTAGATTTTTTGAGGTGAAGCATGTTCATCAAATCTGGGTTGGACATGGCCTTGTATATCAGGCACAGGTCACCTCTGAGCAGACGGTAAGCGACTGAATAGAGCTGGAGTTCCTTCAGTCGGGCAGCATAGGACATATTTTTGAGACCCTTTATCCTTTTGGTGAGGAATTTTTGGGGCCTTTCCAGTTGCTGCAGGTGTCATGTCAGATACATTCTGAATGGGGCATTGTACTCAATCATTGGTCTGATGAGTGATGAGTACAGGGGGTCGATGACTTCCCTTGATCTAGATGTGAATCCCTTCATGATCAGGTGGGCAATGTAGAAGGTCTTCCTAACTACTTTGGCAATGTGAGTGTCAAATGAGAGGTTACTGTCAACCTGGGTCCCCAGATCCCTGATAACCTCTTCTGAGCTCAGTGGGTTGCCACCTATATGGTAGCTAGGGGTAACCTTGTTTTTCCCAAAGGGTATGACTATGCATTTTTTGGCGTTTAACTTTAGGCCATGGCTCTGGCACCAGTTATCCGTTTCTATAAGACCCTTCTGAACGATATCTGTGTCAGATGTGTTCTCAACTATGGTGCCCAGTTTGCAGTCATCTGCAAATTTTGTCAGGCATAATCCTCCTGTGTTTGCTTGTACTTCTGAAAAGTAGATGCAGAACAGGAGTGGGCCCAGGACAGAGCCCTGTGGGACACCACTTATGACAGGCTTTGAGTCTGACATGGCGCCAGCAACTCTGACCCTGTGGGTTCTGTCACTTAGCCAGTTTGCAACCCATCTTGTGACGTATGGGTTTACATTTAAGCTGATGAGTTTTTCAATGATACCTGAGTGGGGTATTGTGTCAAAAGCCTTTCCCAGGTCGAGGTAGGCTGTGTGGACTGCCTTTCCCTCATCAATGGCCTTGGTGACTGTTTCAAAAAAGTCAACCAAGTTTAAAAGGCATGATCTGCCTTTGACAAAGCCAAACTGGGTCGGATCCAAAGTCTGCAAGTCCCCTATGTCTTTATTTATGAGTTCCATTATGATCCTCTCCATAGCTTTGCAGATCAGGCTTGTCAAGCTGATGGGACGGTAGTTTCAAGGGTCGGTGGAGGCACCGCCTTTGTGAAGTGGGACCACAGTTGCCGTACGCCACTCCTTAGGCACGTATCCTGAGGTGAGGCTAAGATTAAACAGCTGCCCTAACTGTGGGTTTAATTCCTCATTGAGTTCATGGAGCACACAACCGGGGACACCATCTGGTCCCATGGATGCTGTGTTTTTTGCCTTGGAGAGAGCAGTTCTCACCTGAGCGTTTGAGATGTTTGGGGGGTTACAATCCTCTGGTATAGATATCTCACCTTTTGGGAGTTTGCGCTGAACCTGTCAGCCAGTATGTTGGCAATGTCTGTAGGTTCAGTAATTTTTACATCATTTTGATCTAATTCTGAGCATATCTGGGAGTTTCCTCCCAGGTTTCTAACATAGCTAAAGAAGGCCTTATGATTGTCTTTTGAGTCCTTAGCAACTTTTCTCTCAAAATTTGCCTTGGATGATTTTATGAGAGCTCTTAGTTTTTTACTTATAATGATCAAAGGTGTTTTCCCTTTTAAGGATTTTGCTCTATCTTGTAGTAGCTTCCTCCTTTTGTTGTAGAGTTTGTTTATGGCTGGGGTCCACCAGACTGGACGCTTGCCTTTGGTACAAAGAGTCTTTGTTTTGTTTGGGATTGCCTGATCCATGCAGTCCTGTAGGTGCTGGTAGAAGGCATTTGTAAGTGATTCAGCGGCTTGAGTAATGGTTTCCACAGGCTCGGGGGCCTTAAAAGAGACCACACCAGTCTTTAGAAGTGTGAAGTTGGCTTTTGAGAAGTTCTTCACTGTGGTCTTTTTTATCTCAGTTGGGGGCGGGATGTGGACTTCCAGTGAGATTAGTTTATGGTCTGATCTCACCAGTGAGGGGTATACTTCCGGTGTTGAACATTGTGACCCCATGTTCGTGATGATGAGATCTAGTATGTTTTCTCCTCTTGTGGGGATGGTGACTAGTTGTTCCATGGCATTTGAGTTTATGAACTCTAGAAACCTTTGGGCTAGAGTGTTGGGGCTTGAGTAGTGATCCCAGTCTATATTTGGGTAGTTGAAGTCACCTAGTATGATGGTGTTTGGAGATACATTTATCCCCTCCAGTGTTTTCAGGAAAGCTATGTGAGGTTCCTGAGATTGAGAGGGTGGCCTGTAACATGCTACAAATTGCAGAACAGTCTTGCCTATGGTTAATTGCACCTGGATGGTCTCCGATGCATCGTGCGTTGCCACCAACCTTGAGGTGTGGGTGTCCCTGATGAATATAGACACCCCCCCTCCCTTCTTGGTGTTGTCCCAATTTTGGGGCCAGAACGCATGATATGAGGTAAAACCTGATAGTGCCGGGGTGCTCTCTGGAGCCTTGAACCAGGTTTCAGTCACAGCACAGACATCGATGTTCTCCATACTGAGAAGGGCCTCGAGTGCGTGCATCTTGAGGTTGAGACTTCTGGCATTGAGCAGCATTACCCTTAGTTTTTTTCTTTTTTAGTGTACTAGGGTGGTAGGTTTAGAATTTGAGCCTTCTTATTGACATTATTCCTAAAAATGAATAATAAAGACTTCACTGAAGAAAGCAAGAAAATAATATTAAAATCTACAGATACAACTACATCCTCATTATATTGGAAAATTGTAACTTGAAAATTATTACACAGAGCTTTTGTTATTGCTAACAATATTATAATTATGTACAAATCAAATAGAATGAAATGCTTGAGGTGTGATTCTGAAAAACATATCTGATTGGATGCATATGGTATATGAATGTGAAGTCATCTCCCTTTTCAAAAAGCAATTAATGACCTCATTCAAGCTTTATGGTCAGACAGATGTCTTTGATTTTATTTAATTATCCAATTCCTGAGATAATTCTAAAAATTCAAGTGCCTGTTCTGTGGCCTACTTTTGCTATGGCCAGAAAAGTAATTATTAAAAACTGGAAAAGTAAAGTTACTCCCACTAATGTTGAATTTATTAGTATGGCAAAAATTGTTTGCTGTTGTGAATTGCATACTATAAAGATGAGAACTTCTACTATCCATTCATATAAAGCTTGGCTTAAACTTAAAGATTTCCTTGACACATATTAATTGTTGTTGATTTGTTTAACTTTGATGTATTCATCAGCTGTGGATGTATGCATATAGTTATTAATTTGTTTTACAGTTCATTTGTTTATTCATTGTTATGAAAACCAAATAAAACATTTTAAAAGAAAAGAAAAAAAATAGCAGACAGCAGTTGTGGCTTAAAAGCAGATATTTTGTCTACAGTATATCTTTTTGACCTGAGCTGTACTACCATATGACTAATGGATGGCAAATTCCTTGCAAATTGAACAGCTATCAACAATTATACAATATACATGCTTTCATTGTATGTGTTGACTAAAGTGTCTTCCCTTAGTGTATTGCTTGATAACATGGAAATTCTTCCATGTGTACAATCTGCTGCATTAGGCAGAAAAAATGTAAAAATATGTTGTGTAGCCATCTAATCCATCTGACCCATCAGTTTTCTTTCAGTAATAGCTTTCCTTACTTTCGAAAGGCTTAATGATCTCTCATAACCCTGTATTATACGATAGAAGTTTTGAAAGGAAAATCACAGAAATAATTCCATATATTACAATTCTGTATAATCATTTGTCTTTTACTAACCAATTTATAATTTAATTTTATTATCCAGTTCATCTTGAAGTGGTCTGTTTTTATTATACTATCAGAGGCTATTAAGAGTATGAATTCACATGTCTCTAACCCGTTCTTCATATTTGTTAGCCAATAACTTCTGGGAGTTAATTAGTTTGCCCAATAAAATAATTTCATGTATTCCCTTTATCTGCACAACTCCTTAATCTCATAGAATAATTACTGATTATTGTAATTCACTTTCTTTAATATACATTCATTGCATAAGGTATCTATGTGTATGTCCCTCACTTTACTGTCATTGAGCTTATGGTATGTACTTTAAACTGCATGAATGTGTCTCTAGTAGACCATCTTAAAATATCCCCAGTGAGAATCCCACCCAATCACTACTTGCCAAGATTCATGTCAATACCTATCTTTCCATTGCACAGTGGATTTATTTAATTGACTATTATTTTTTATGAACAAGCTGTCAAATCCCCATTGCTATGGGATGCTGCCCTAAAAAGAAATTCTGTCTTACTACATTATGAGCCAATAGTAGTCCTCTAGAGAACTTTACTTCCTTGTCATAGTGTTTGAGACCAAGAGCAAAAAAACACGTCAAGTCTATTTGTCACTTCCCTAGATGGGTTATAAAAAGCAAACTATTTTTAAAAGAGGTAGAGTATTCCCCAAATATCAACAAGATTGAAGACTAACAACATATTATGAAGTTTGGTTGTCACCTAGGAAAGTCTATTCCTTTCTGCTGGGATTTTATCAACTTCCAGGTCCATTACCATGCCCCCCCATCAATATTTGCTGTGCATTTACTAGCAATTTCTAAACAGTTAAAGAACAGGGATAATCCAGAAAGACTGAGTCAGGTCTTGTATCCCTCCTGTGACCCAGAGGGTGACAGGACTATCAAGAAACTGAGTACAATGGATACATTCAGATATAATCACTTTAGCTAGCAGATCAAGATGAATCTGCCTCTGATAGCCTACCTGTCAGAGGAATATCTTCACATTTTTGAAGGTCCAAGCAGTTTATCCAGTTAGGTAGGTGGATAATTGTTCGTGTTCTAATTATATTAACACATTTTATCTGAACTAATTCTTTGTACTCAATTTCTGAACAGCTAGTACAGACTCATTGATATTGTTGATATTATCAACATTTTGATCATAAAAATTAGCCAAAACCTCATAGCCCAGCAGTGCAGTAAGTTTTAGTATTAGTCAGCTACTCTGTGAATTATTTAACACTTTTATGACTGACCACCCCAATGAACTATGCAGCAGAACATAAACTCCTCTTTTTTGAAAAGAAGATAAAGGTAAGGCACTTTACATCCAACTGCTTTTTTCATAAAGGAGTCAGCATTAGGTTTCTTGATTGTAATTTCCTGTAAAATAACTATCTTATGGCAAATACTATCAGTGAAAAGGAGGACAACCATTGCTTTGATAGTTATGGGGGCCCTGTTCATGTCAGGAAATACTCCAGAAGTACT
Source organism: Protopterus annectens (assembly GCF_019279795.1). Lineage (NCBI taxonomy): Eukaryota > Metazoa > Chordata > Ceratodontiformes > Protopteridae > Protopterus > Protopterus annectens. Next base: position 1,597,014,774 of record NC_056735.1, on the reverse strand, counting down.
ATATACCATAAACATCCACAGCTCACGATAGTCACAAACAAGAAACTTTTAATGAAGCTTTCAGGTTAAAACTTTAGGAAAGATTTTGGTCGACAAAAGCTGGATAATGTGAGTGACAAATTACGTATAATGAAGCCTGTTAACAAACTCCTTGATGAGCTTGAACTGCCCCCAACGCCTGGGTTGATTCCAGCCAACCAACAAACGCGTACATTTGAAGCGTTAAAATCCACTTCCGTTTTGGTGCATCAGTGCGAGCATGGCCAGTCGGGGAGGAAGGACAGCGAAATGGAGCAGTCTCTTACTAGCGCTTCCCTTGTTGAGACTAGCGATAATGTTTTAGCCCCACAAAAAGAACCAGTAGCATCTGTGGTTGAAGGAAGAGAGAAGCGGAAACAAACTGAGATCTCCTCTTTTTTGCCCTTTCGCTTAAAACAACCGGAGAAGGTTGTTTTGCAACAAAAGAGGCTTCAGGAACCTCTGGAACAAAAAAACCCGCAACGTTCAGTACAGGTGCAGAAAAGGAAGAATGACAGCCCAAAATTGGCCAACAAAGCACCAAGACGCTGAGAACATGTTGTTTACTAAAAGGTACTGTAAATTTATCAAACATCATGCTATCTGATGAACATTACAAGGTGCTTGAACATGGTATGAAATTTATTCCTTCGTTTAAAGACAGTATTGTGGATATTATAACAGATGTGAAGCTATTCACGAGGAATATTATGTTGAAATCAATGTTTAAGCAAACAAATGAGTTGAATTCAACCTTTAAAAGATTAAGTGTTTTTATGCCCCAGTTATCTCCTGTAATACTGGCCTTTTAAATATTGTAGAAATGGAAATTAGAGCCCTGTATATTAATAAGAATAAAAATAAAAATAAGAATAGAAACAGAAGCATTAGTTATAATTTAACTTTTAGTGAGTATAAGACCTTGCAGCAGATGAAGAATGATAGAAGTGTTGTAATTAAGCAAGCTGACAAGGGAGGAGCTACTGTTTTAATGGATAAGCTATGGTACATGAATAAATTCCAGGATTTTTTTATCAGATACCCATACTTTTAGGAAGATTACATTTATGGATGTAAAAAAACATATTTCTCAGATTAACTTAACATTATATGACATGCAATTGAACCAAGATATAACCATTGATTTATTGACTTATTTTACTGTTACCTGCCCAAAGATTCCGCAGATCTATGGAATACCCAAAATTCATAAATCCATAGATGACCCCCCTTTAAGACCTATTGTGTCAGGCAAAGGATGGGTGACTGAACCCATCTCTAGATACTTGCAGAATGTTCTTGCTAGATATGTACCAGGTTGTGAGACGATACTTAAGGATACAACACATTTCCTAGAAAAGCTTGATTCTTGGTATAGAATGAGAGTTAAAACTGAATATGTATTGGTCACATTAGATATTGAATCTCTGTTTACTGTGATTCCAATTGATTATGGAATAGAAGCAATAAGAAGCTTGTTAATAATGCAATCAACCCAGCAAATACATGAAATAGAAAATATTTGTCTCCTGTTAGATTTAGTTTTAACTAAAAATATCTTTATATTTGATAATGCACCATATCAACAACTAACAGGAGTAGCTATGGGTACATCAGTAGCGAACACGTTTGCGAACTTGGTCCTTTATATGTGGGAAAAGCAGTATATATTGAATGAAAGGAATCAATTTAAACATCTACTGGACTGTTATTGTAGATTTGTTGATGATTGCTTTTTTGTATGGACAGGTACAATAAGTGAATTGGAAAGTTTTTTGCTGTATTTGAATTCTACGACGAATTTTCTCAAGTTTAAAATGAATTTTTCTAAGGATAATGTTGTATTCTTGGATGTTAAGTTGTATAGGAAATGTGATGAATTACAGACGATGATACATAGAAAAGATGTGCATGCAGCTAGATATTTGAATACAGCTAGTATGCATCCGGGACATGTCTATAAAAGTATACTAAAGTCACAGCTAGTAAGGGTAAGCAGGTTAACTAGTGAGAATGATGTCTTTGAGTATGAGGTTAAGAAAATGATGGAAGAATTTATTAATAATGGATATCTATTAAGGGATGTTAATATGACCTATAAACAGGTTGTACAAGGTAGAAGTAGTTTATACAAACCAGTTTTTGGCTTTTTAACCACATTACAAACAGAGCAGACATACCAGCAAGAAGAACAGACAGTGCATGTTGAAATGAATAGGACAAAAGATAGTGGTGTCTTAAGATTCATTACTACCTATAATGCCAATACATATGATGTCTGTAAGATTATTGAAAAAAACTGGATTATATTAATGGCCCAACCAGATTTGAAAGATCTGTTAGGTCCGACACCAAAGTATGCGTTCAGAAATGGTCGGACACTTAAACAGATGCTATGTTACAAAGACTTTCAAAGTGAAATATCACCTGTCTGAGCGAAGATGAATACATCTAAATGTTATAATTGTGTCTGTTGCCCTGACATATACGACACTAATAGTAGCTTTCAGCATCCTACAACAGGTGAACGGTTTGACTTTTTTGTGGAGCAGACTGTAATTCTACTAGATTAGTTTACCTTGCTACCTGCACCCTATGTAGTGCATTTTACATAGGGAAAACAGCTAGGAAGCTGAAGGATAGGATAATAGAACATAGATCTGAAATAAAAAGAAAGCTTGAGACAAATGGGCTATACAGGCATCTGCATGATTTTCAGACACATGCATTTAAGTTTAGGTGTATATCTATTCTGCAGTTGGGCATTAGAGGGGGTGATATTGATAATCTTTTGTTGCTAAAAGAGTATGAGTGGATAATGCGACTACAGGCTGATAAGTATCCAGGCCTTAATGGGACAGTCAGTTTAAAACCAGTTTTGACCAAGAGGCAGAGAGAAAATTTATAGTATTAAGTGTATAGTATTTCTAAATGTGTAGATGTAATTATTTGTCTATATATATATATATATATATATATATATATATATATGTAACAGTTTTTTGTACTTTTTATACTTATGTATTATGCTTTTAACAAGTAACTGCATGAAAATTAATTTTATTAGATGTTTTTAAATTTAATTTGCATATTTAATTATAGTGGTCCTTTGAATGGCTGGCTTGATCATGTGATTATAATGGTCCTCTATTTAAATGTGTTAATGTGTTGTGATTTTGTATGCTGATGAAGGGTGTAAACCTGAAAGCTTCATTAAAAGTTTCTTGTTTGTGACTATCGTGTGCTGTGGCCCTGTTCATGTCCCATTTATTCATATTTCATTATTATAATCAGAATTCTTGATGTCACAAAGGAATGCTAAATCAGATAAATTTCAAGGTCTAAATGTGGGAGTCAGTGAGTTTTAACAGAGTGCTAAGCATTTCCAAAATTTTGGTAGAAAACTCGGGAATATATTAAATCAATTATGTAAAGTTCAACAACCAAAGAGTAATATAACAAGTTGTATTAACCTTTATTAGTCCTGGACTGATGTCAGGTATATAAACAAACCAAAAAGCACACAAACTATATAACTAAAACAAAATAAATAATGGTGTTGGATATAGAAGGGCTTTTTAATTTACTGTTAAGGGTTTTTAATTTGTCTCAAATAGCAAACTTCATCAGACAGCAAATAACTAAAACCTTCCATCTTATATACTTAAAATGCTGTCATTTCCTTTACAAACAGGAAGTGACATATTTAATGCTTTTTTTAAAACATATGACTCACATAAAAACATGTTGCTAAAACAGTGATACAATATCTGATCATCTAAACCAGCATGCTCCATTAATAATTATATGCAGACAAAAAAAATATTTTTTATATATAAACACAAATATGCATAGATTCAATGAAACACTTACTACATCCATCATACTAGCAATGCATTTTTTATGAGACCCAATAATTAATAAAATAGTGATTTCAATATACTCTGGAAAAGACACAATATGAATATAAACATGCTAAGCAATACCTAAACTGAAAATCTTATGAATAATGTTATATTTTTTATTATTATTATTTATTATTATTATTCACTTTCCTACTTTTTACTTTTTTACTTTTTTTACCTTTTTACTTATTTACTTACTACCTAACCAATACCTTTAAGTTAAGTATACTATTAATAGTGCAGTAATCATTTAATCCTGGCCATACACATGAATGTAGTTGGAGTTGCCAAACCAATTCAGCCTTTTCCAGCTGAATAGTCCAAGGTCCGCCCCTCTCCTGTTCTTCAATCTTCTGTACTACACAAAATTTGAACAGATGATCTCTAAATTCATATATATGCTTTGCTAATGCATTTGTTAAAATACTTTTTCTGATTGCATAAATATGCTCATATATTCTCTCTTTCAAACTTCTAGTTGTTTTGCATATATAATATGCTGGACATAATTGGCATGTGGCAACATAAACTACCATTTTTGTATTACAATTCCATTTTCCAGTAATTCTATATTTTCTATTTTTTATGTCAACCCATTGACCTTGTGATATAAAACTGCAGTAGTTACACATTCCACACCTAATCATACCCATATGCAAGTTATTAGTAGATTTTTTTACAATGCTCTATTAAGTTCTTAAGATTTTTACTCTCCTTGCCACCATTTTTAATCCTCCCCTACCTTTTCTTTGACTTTTACATCATCATTAATGATTACCCAATTCTTTATCACGATAGCTTTTACTTCATAAAAACGCAAACTAAATGTTATAAATGCAACTGAGCAGTTATATTGCACTTGTTTAGTCATTATCTGATGGTTCTCTCCTTGGTAACTAAAAATGGGGTTAAAATGTCTATTCCCCCTTTTTGTTCACACTTCATTATGTATATCTTCCAACATACTTGTTGGATACCCTCTCTCGATGAACATCTTTTTAAGCAAACCACATTCTTTACCAAAATCAGCATCGAGAGTTACCATTCTTGTGGTCCAGACAAATTGTCCTTTTACCACTGCATTTTTATTTCCTATAGGATGTGAACTGGTAAAATTCAAAAAATAATTAAAATAAGTCAATTTTCTATGAATTTTTGCTTTGAATACTTTTCTCACCTTGTCCTTACTTAAATTCACATCCAAAAAATGAATTTCTTACTTACCGAGATCATGAGTAAATTTAAAAAACTCAGTGGTATTATTAATATAGGACAAAAAATTACCAGTCATCTCTTCTGTCCCTTTCCATAACATAAAAATATCATCCAGGTATTGAAAATATAGACTGATATACTCACTATAGTTGCCATCAAGCACAAATGTTTTCTCCCATATGACCATTACTAAATTTGCAAAGATGGTACCACATGGGGAATCCATGGCAACCCCCACCTTTTGGAGGTAATATTCATCACCAAATTTAATATATTGTTTTTCAGAACAATATCAAATAAATAAATATACAAATTAACTTCATTATATGGTACACCTTGTTCGTAAAGGTATTCATCTATAGCCTGAATACCCTCCTGATGGGGGATGATGGAAAAAAAGTTCTTTTATGTCCACAGTTAAAAACAATGTCTCATCTGAATATGCAGTATTACTTATTAACTCCAAAAAAATGCCACGAGTCCCTACAAATTTGTGATTGTTTTTTTTTTTTTTGAATTCTTTAGCTTATAATCCAAGAATTTGGCGCAAGCATATGTGACTGAGTTATGTCCATTGACAATAGGACGAACGGGAGGATTATAAATGTCCATATGTATTTTTGGTGCTCCAAAAATGGTAGGAATAGTAGGGAAAATCATATTCATATAGTTGAATATCTCAATATTTATTCTGCCTTCCAAAAACACATCATTGAGCATAACATTGATTCTTCTATATGCCATATTTAGCTCATTTTTACTTACTTATTCAAAAGTATCAGTATTAAGTATAGCATTGATTCTTGCATTATATTCAAATACATCCATCACTACTAAAACCCCTCCCTTATCCGGTTTCATTATTCTAATATTCTGTTGCTTATTCTAATATTCTTCCTTAGTTAAATTGCTCTTGTTTTCACACTGGCTATTCCTTTTAGTCAATACATTCCTAATGTCCAATTCACATATCTTTTCATGTAATGACAAAACTGTATGCGGGGGGGGGGGGGTTGAATGTGCTACTAATCGTTAGAACATCTTGTTGGAAATTATTACCGTCATTACTAAAAAGTATTCTAAAATACAATTTTCATAAAAACATTTTTAAATCAATTAAGACATCACCCATCTTTTTTTGTGTTGGAAAAAAGGTTAAACCTTTGCTCAGCAAATTAACCAAGGTCTCATCAATACTACTATCAGAACAATTATGCGCCTTGAAGTCTTGGGCCATATTAAATACTATATTAGGCTTCTTATTTAAAATAATATTGGCTTGTACCTGCACATTTAATCCATCATTATTACAGCCATTAGTATACATAACATTATCTGCTTTGTCAGTGACTGAAAATTCATCATTATTGCTGATAATATTATGAAAAATATCAGTCATATAATTATTGTCCAAAATTTTTCCTCCATGGTGACATTACTTTCATTACATTCAATATTGATGGTTACCAATTGTGACCCCTGAATCTGGCTCACACCTGGTAACTACCCTGCCACTTGCATTCTTTCTGGATGGAGTATAAAAAATTTGATTATTAGACCAATTAGAGTTGTTATTATTGTTCCTATTATGAATCTTTTCTGATCCTCTTAAAGGAGAATAATTTTGGTCATTAACAATCAAATTCTCCTCTCACAAATCAGGTTGTGATTGAGTATTACTTTGAACTAATTGTCCTGCTTGCTGTTCCTCATTATTGATGCCTGTGCCACTTCCCATAGCATAGCCAACCCTTGGTTGTTTGGGATAAGCTTCACCACTATTATATTGCTTTTTATCACAATCTAACTTCTTCGCTTTCCTTTGCTTAAATTCAATTGGCATTCTTTTCTATATTTATATCTTTCATACTCATTGTTTGCTTGCAATTCAGCTTCAAGCTTGTTACAGTCATCTAGCAGTGCATCCATTTCCCTCTGATTATATTTTATGAGCAGTTCCAGAAATTCAAACCCATGTTGGTCAAACATTATTATCAGTTCATTGGGTAAGGCAGAATTGTTTATCAATCCAGCAGGATAGCACCATACCCATAAGCCTTTTGGCACTACTGCACTTCTTATACAGTCCATAAGATAAACATTCTCCAATTGTAATTTTTTAAGTTTAGAAAGCTTGTTGTGAAACTGATTAAGTAATGTTCTAATAACATCTCCACATTGTACTATATTGTGCATATTATGTGCTGCCTGTTCTTCATTAATCAACCACTCATTTAACGGTAGGAATAGGAGAGAATACCTTCAGATCCCGTTAAAGGTGGTGAAGACAAAAATACGAAACAGCAGCAAGTAAAGACTTCAGAGCACCACCACAGCAACTGTGTTCCAAACAAGTGACCAAATAAACACAAAAAGTATAAAAAGAAACATTTATTGGACGACAAACACTTGAAATAAGCAATTAATAATGAAAATCGATAAGCGCTTTCGGCTATTCAGCCTTCATCAGATCGTAACGCTTATTCCCAAGCATCGTTTAAAAATAATTTAGAAAAAAAAAAAAAAAAAAATTTTTTAAAAAAAAAAATTTTTTTTCCAAAAAAATTTTTGGGGAAAAAATCTTTTTAAAAGAAAATTTGTTTTAACAATAAATTTTTTTAAAAAACATTGAAGAAAACGAAAAGCCCCGCCTAAAAAAATTTTCCCCCCAAAAAAAAAAAAAAAATTTTTTTTCCCCCCCTTTAAATTCTACAAATTTTCTTTTGGCTTTTTGCAAAAAAGGGGTTTTTTTTTTATATAAAAAAATTTTTCCAAAAAAAATTTAAAAATTTTTTAAACTTTGTATTTTGAAAATTAAAATTCAACAATTTGTTAAAAACAGTCATGCCCCCCCCTTTTCAAAAAAACAATGAAAAAATAAAAAAAATTTTTAAATACAAAACCCCCAAAACACCAAAAATTTTAAATGAATTTTGTTAAAAACTTTTTAAAATTATTAAGATTCAAAAAAAACTCAATAAACAAAATTCATTTTTTGCCTCATAAATCAACTTAAAACCCAAGATTGGGAAACTCAACCTTTGGTAACAAAAACAAACCCAATAAAAATCAAAAAACAAATTTTGGGTTCAAAAAAATGCCAATAAACAAAATATAAGATTTGGGGAAAGAACATGAATACATTAATAATACATAAGTTTCAAAGGGGTTAAAAAATTAAAAAAAAAAACCCAAAAAGGCATGTAAAATTATAAGAAAAATAGCAATAACATCTTTTTTCCCAAAAATAAAAAGAAAAAACCAATTGTTCAAAACCCAATGGCAAACAAATTTGGGAGCCAGAATAAGTAAATTTAGACAATCAAAATAATACCAAAAAAATCTTTAAAACCTTTTTCCCTGGTCCTGCTGGCCAAACCTAGAATTAAAAAGAACCTTTTTTTTTAACAATAGAAAAAGGCCTTTACAACTCCTTAAAAGGCAATAAATGGGGCCCCCGGTCAATTTGGGTTTAAAAAACCCCCTTTTTTACCCATAAAAATAAAAACCAAAAATTGTTTGGCTTAAAAATAAATTTTTAAGGAAAAATATTTTTAACCCTTTACTAAAAAAAAGAACATAAAAAAATAAATCCATAAAGAACTTCCAAAATTACAATCTTGAAAAACCCTTTGAAAAAAAAATAATTTTTAAAAATTATCAAAAAGCAAATTTTAAAAAGATCATATAAAATAGCTTAAGGCAAAAATAAAGGAAACATTTTTTTCTGAAAAAATGGCAAGGAATTTAAAGAAATGAACCATTTTGTACCAAAATTTGCAAAGGGGAATACTTAAAGAAAATTATTTTACAAAGTAAAAAAATTAAAAAAAAAATCAATTTTAATATTTTTAAAAAAAAAATTTTAAAATTTTAATAATAATTAATAATATTATAAATATATATATAAAAAAAAAAAACCAAAACCACAAAAGGGGAAGGGGGGGGGGGGGGGGAAATTTTTCCCTTCAATAACTTTTTATATATTCCTTTTTTTTAAACATTTTAAAAACAAAAAATTTCAGGGGTTTATGTGTGCTTAATTATTATAATAACAATATTTTGGGACTAATTCCCTGTCACGGGACATCCATTAAATTTTTAAATTTAATGGTTTAGGGTTAAAAAATGTTTGCAATCATTTTATATTTTTGTAGTTAAGATGTCGGGCTGTCTTTAAATTTTTATCTTCGCCTAATAAAATTTATGGGAAAATTTTAAAAGAGTTTATTTAATGCATAAATTAAGAAATAACCCTTTTTTTTAAGGGAATAAAAAAAATTTTTACATCTTTGAGACATCTTGGCCTTAGTTTAAATGTTTTTTAGCTTTTATAGTGGGGCCACCTTTTTCATAAAATCTTTTATGTTTTTCTTTTTTTAAACATAAAACTATCCCCAATTTTTTTTTTGCAGGGGGGTTTAAATGGAAAATCCTTTGTTAAAAATTTTGGACTTCATTACTAATCCAAAATTTTTGAATATCTTTTACCCCATTTTGGGGGTCTTCAAGGGGTTCTTGGGAAAAAAATATTTACCAACCCCTTATTTAACTTTACTTTTAAAATTCATTTTTTAATCTTTTCTTAATTACATAAGGTTTCCCAATTCTATTTTTTTCCCATGAAAAAAAAAATAAATTTTTTTATAGATTTAAATCAATTTCCCGGGTTAAGAATTTTTTGGAGGTTTTCCCTTTAAAACTTATCAATTTGTTTTTAAACAATCACTAAAAATCATTTCGAAATTTAAAACTTATTAATTTAAAAATATATTTTTTAATTATTAATAAAATTAATATATATTTTAAAAATAAAAATTATTAAAATAATATAAAAAATAATTATATTATATAATACTTCATTTTCCCCCATAAAGCCTTTTTTATACTTTAAATTCCCATTTACCCCCCTAGAAAAATATTCACCAAAAAATTTTATTTAAAACTAATCCAATGGTGATCAAATTTTATGTTTTTCGGGGAGAAAAGTTTGTGGATGGAATAGTATTGGTAAACAAAAAAAGTGTTGCCCGGGTTCCAAAATCTTTTTGTCTTAAAGGGAAACCCTTGGGTGGAATTTAAAAAACTTTTTTTTTTTAGGAATGTCCATTAAAGAATTTTTAATTCATTTAACATGTATGGATTGGGCCCCAATCCCTTAATTAGCAATGGGGGTCCTTTATTTTTATTTTTTACATAATATCTAATTTTTGGGGAAAGAAAAATCATAAATTTTACCATTTTCCCCCTTTAAAAAGGGTAAAACTATTCCTTAATTCCCAATCTATTGTCTTTCATTCAACAGTTTGAGATTTTTAAAATGGTCTTTTTCCTTAAATAAATCCATGATAAAATACGCCACCTTTATCAGTGGTTTAACTTGTTATCCTTATTTGTTGAAGGCTTCTTTTTTTGTGTTTTTTGGGGAAAAACTGATCAGTTTTTACCTTTTCCCTTTTTTTCAATTTTTAGAAAGAGTTAAACTCTAAGGGTTATTGGAAAAAATTATGGGTTTCCTAAAAATTCCTATAAATTGCTTATTATTTTAAAAAATCTTTTGAATGTTTCAAAAAAAAGTTTTAAACTTCATCTCTTTTAACTCACGGGGAAAAAAAAACCAGTTATGAAAATCTTTAAAACCAGAAACAAAATAAATTGCTAAAATTTGAATTATTAAGTTGTTCCCGGTTTTTCTTATTGGTTAAGGTTTTTTGGGGGGATTGTTTTCAAAACCAGTAAAGGCCTTAGCGGGGGCAAAAAAATTGTTTCTCTTAAGATCATATTAAATTAATTAGGTCTTTAAATTTATTGTCCTGTACATATTTGTGCTTATCGCTTTCATTACATTCACATAGTGATATTATGAAAAATATCAGTCATATAATTATTGTCCAAAATTTTTCCTCCATGGTGACATTACTTTCATTACATTCAATATTGATGGTTACCAATTGTGACCCCTGAATCTGGCTCACACCTGGTAACTACCCTGCCACTTGCATTCTTTCTGGATGGAGTATAAAAAATTTGATTATTAGACCAATTAGAGTTGTTATTATTGTTCCTATTATGAATCTTTTCTGATCCTCTTAAAGGAGGATAATTTTGGTCATTAACAATCAAATTCTCCTCTCACAAATCAGGTTGTGATTGAGTATTACTTTGAACTAATTGTCCTGCTTGCTGTTCCTCATTATTGATGCCTGTGCCACTTCCCATAGCATAGCCAACCCTTGGTTGTTTGGGATAAGCTTCACCACTATTATATTGCTTTTTATCACAATCTAACTTCTTCGCTTTCCTTTGCTTAAATTCAATTGGCATTCTTTTCTATATTTATATCTTTCATACTCATTGTTTGCTTGCAATTCAGCTTCAAGCTTGTTACAGTCATCTAGCAGTGCATCCATTTCCCTCTGATTATATTTTATGAGCAGTTCCAGAAATTCAAACCCATGTTGGTCAAACATTATTATCAGTTCATTGGGTAAGGCAGAATTGTTTATCAATCCAGCAGGATAGCACCATACCCATAAGCCTTTTGGCACTACTGCACTTCTTATACAGTCCATAAGATAAACATTCTCCAATTGTAATTTTTTAAGTTTAGAAAGCTTGTTGTGAAACTGATTAAGTAATGTTCTAATAACATCTCCACATTGTACTATATTGTGCATATTATGTGCTGCCTGTTCTTCATTAATCAACCACTCATTTAACGGTAGGAATAGGAGAGAATACCTTCAGATCCCGTTAAAGGTGGTGAAGACAAAAATACGAAACAGCAGCAAGTAAAGACTTCAGAGCACCACCACAGCAACTGTGTTCCAAACAAGTGACCAAATAAACACAAAAAGTATAAAAAGAAACATTTATTGGACGACAAACACTTGAAATAAGCAATTAATAATGAAAATCGATAAGCGCTTTCGGCTATTCAGCCTTCATCAGATCGTAACGCTTATTCCCAAGCATCGTTTAAAAATAATTTAGAAAAAAATAGCCATCCAATCATCTTCATTATTCTAAAATAACAGTGAGATTAATAGCCAATGGTTGTATCCAAAATAATAGTTTCTTATAGGACGTAAAAAAAAAAAAACAAACATCTAATCAGAAGAACAGAATAAGTTCCATTTAATTTATTTAGAGCCAATCAAGTGGAGGTAATAACCACCAATCATTGTTCATTACCTTTAAGAACCTTGTTCCTTGCTCGTCCATAGAAACTTTAGTATTTAACGGGCAACCCTTGCCATTAACCCATAGAATAAAAAGAACATATCACTACTTCATAGGCTAACTACATAGCAATCGTCCATTATGAAGCATAATGAAAAAAGTCTCTTATCAACTCAATAACAAAAAACAGTAAATAAAAGCACAAAACATAATGTTACATTGGCCCCTTATCAAAACATCCAATTAGGAAAGGGAATATACTGATATTCAAGCAAATAGACTAATGACAGCTGTCGCCTCATACATATTCATTTGTTTCAATGAAGAGACAGTTGCCAAGGCAACATTTACAGATCCGTGAAAAATGACAATGAAAACTGACAATAAAAACTAAATAAATGGATCATCAATAATGGCAAACATCCCTAGAGAGATTCATCATCAAATAGCTATGAGCATATATCAAAATAGCGAACAACAATTGTTTCTTCCTGGCATTTTGGTGCTAATGAGATAGAGAGAATGAAATTCTCATTATAGGTCGAACAAAAAACAATTGGCCAATAGATGATACATAAAGACCAATATCTTATTGGTCAGCTAGCGTGACAAGTGTCCAATGAAAATTCATATCATATCTTGTCTAGCCACGGAGGACAGTCAGCTGTCTACACCAGCCTCTTGTCAATCAAACTAATGCTAATAAATATTTATAAAAAATATATATATATACACAAAAAGTCCCAAAACACCACAAAAGTGCTATAAGTGAATTAATTGTTAAATAATTCTTCAATAACATTAAATATCATTACAGATTCAAAGCCACAAAACTAGCAATAACACAACAACTTCAGTGTTCTATAGGCGGCCAATGGCATAAACTCATTACGTTAGGTAACCAATGAGTTGGGACAAGCTCAACTCTTCCCCATAGGTCAATCAAGAGAACAAATCTCCAATGAAAAATGCATAGAAACAATATCTTGGTTAAAGAGCATAACAAATGTCCAATAGCAATTCAAAATATAACTTGTTTAGTTGTGGAAGATGATCAGCTGTCAATATCAGTCTCACATCAATCAGGGGCATAAGCTAATACTAATGGGTTATAAAAATATATATACACAAAAGCACCAAAAAGAGCTATGAATAAAATGGTCACTAAGTAATTCTTAAATAGCAATAAGCATCGTCGTAGGCTTGTCACCAGAAAACTAACAAGAACATAACCACATCAGTGTTCTAGAGACATCCAATGGCAATAGTTCATAATGTTGGGTAGCCATGAAGTAAGGTAAGCTCAACACTTCCCCATAGATCAATCAAAATAATGATTCTTCAATGGAAAATACATTGAAACCTATCTCTCATAGGTCCAGATGACTGAAGCCAACGACCAATAGCAATTCAAAATGAATCCTATCTGTTTTAACAATATGAAAGACATCGGCCATTAGCTAACTCCTTGAAAATGGCAATCAATGAGTGCTTGGCTCCTGAAGTCAATTCTGTGGAATCTACAAAAAAGCCGCTTTTTTGATGTCCATACAAAGTATAAACACACCAAAAATTGCTGTGTGTAACTTAAAATAGGTCAATTCTTCAACGAGAACAAATCATATTTAAGCTCTTCACTAATTAAATAAGAACATAACAAAATCAATAACACATACAAGATACATTCCAAAAATTACTAATCTTGAACTAAACCATCTGATTAAAGAAAACCCGCAGTATATTGTTTGAAAATTATCATTAAAGTCAGATATTAAAAAGTATACACTATAAATATAGCTGCCTCAAGGCAATAATACAAGGAAGACTATTTTCCTTTAGGCTGAATCAAATAAGAGCAAGGCACATTAAAGAAATGTAAGCAACATTCTTGTACCTTGAATATACTTCATGCTAAGAGGCAATCACTTAAAGAAAATGTACTTTATACTAAGTAACAAAACTTAAAAATAATATAACATAACCAATATATATATATATATATATATATATATATATATATGTATATATATATATACATATATATATATATATATATATATATATATATATATATATATATATATAAATAAACATATCAAACATTAAACCACAAATCAAGGGGAAGGGGGGAGTGGGAGGGGAAGGAGGGAAGGTTATTCCTTCTATCTATAACATTTTATATATCTCCTAGTTTTTTAAATCAGTTTTAAAGGAACAACAATATTCAGGCCAGGTTTATGATGTGCTTGAAGGTTGATTATCCAACTAATTTCACATAGTTCTGTGTGATTCATAATATCTCCTGCTCTACTGGTGACAGTCATCACTTCCAAAGCTTTAAATTTGAAGTGGTGTGTAGGGTTATCAAAATGATGTGCTGTCAATGCATTGTTCATATCTTTGTGGAGTACATCCCCAAGATGTCTTAGGATCTGATCTTTAAATCTTTGATCTGTCTTGCCTATATAAAAGGCTTCACTGTGGCAGCAAGTAGCTATGTAAATTAGATGTTTAGTGTTGCAATCAGCATAACAGTTAGAGAAATAAGCCTTTTTTGTTATAGGATGGATAAAAGAATTATTACTATCTATATGAGAGCAGTACTTGGACCTTAGACATTTAAAGGTGCCTTTTCTCTCAGAACATTTACTATGACTGAGGCCATCCTTATTACATAAAAGTCTTTTGATGTTTTTCTTATTTTTAAACATAAAACAGGGGGTATCACCAACAACTTTTTTAATTTTGTCATTGGTGGTTAATATAGGCCAAAATCTCTTAATGACTTCACAAATTGTGTACTGTCATTACTATAGGTCAACATACATTTGAATCATCTCTCCTTACCCCTATTATTGGGGGCGGTCATTCATGAGGAGGTTACTTGGGAAGAAAAATAGGGTTTACCTTTAATTCTCCTTAGTTTATCACTGTTACTTTTCATAGATAGGTTGGCATCTTTGTAACCTCTTTCTCTTAAGTTATCAGTAAGGTTGGTCTGCTCAATCTCATAGTCTTCTTCTTCAGTGCAAAGTATTGAAACACGTAATACTTGATTTTCATAGATGTTATTAGGATGCAAGCTTTGCCTGTGTAAGTAATGGTTGTTGCAGGTTGGCTTCCTATATACATTAGTGCTTAACCCTTTGTTTGGGTGTAAACTAATCTGTACATCCAAAAAATCTATTTCAGTAATTGAAAACTTAGCCTTGAATTCTAACAAATCAGTATTTTGGTTAATGTATTCAATAAAGGACTTCAGATCATCAGTATTCCCCTTCCACAAAATAAAAATGTCATCTACAAATCAGCCATAGTAAAGAAGATGACCATTCCATGGATTCACTCCACTCAATACTTCAGTGTTTTCCCACTGAACTAGAACCAATTTGTAGTAGCTATTAGCACATGGGGTGCCCATTGATACTCCCCATATCTGTAGATAGAAGTATTCACCATAAACAAATATATTATTCTCCAAAACTAACTCCAATAAGGTGCATAGCAAATTGGGATTGATGTTATTTCGTGGCAGAAAAGTGTTGATGGCATGCAGACCATAGTCATTAGGTAGAACAGTAAAAAGACTAGTAATGTCCATGGTTACCAAAATGACATATTTATAGTCTGTCAAGCAGGTAACCTTGGAGTAGAGATCTTGAAGAAAACTTCCTGTATTTTTTAGGACCATGTCAACATTGCAAAGAACTTTTTTTAATTCACTTTCAACATAGATGGATAGCGATTCAGTGACCCAATCCCTTCCAATTGGATGCAATGGAGGGTCCTTTAGGTCTTTATGGATTTTAGCTAGTCAACCTATACTGGGAATAGTGGGATTGGGACACGCAAAAAAATCATACAATCCTTTACTCATGTGTTGCCCATTAAACAGGTCATACAATTCATGATGTACAGCTTGAATTCTCAGATCTACTTGTCGTTCATTCAATCTAGTATATGTATGTTCATCTTCTAACATATGGATCATTTTGGTCCTATACCAATCAGCATCCATGATAACAATACAGCCACCTTTATCAGCTGGATTAATAACTATGTTATCCATTGATCTCAACTGTTGAAGTGCTTCTTTTCCTTGGTGTGTAATATTGTGGAAACAACAATGACTGGGACATGTTCTTATCTCATTATCCTCCTTTTCACATAGCTTTAGAAAGAGTTCAACTGCTGAAGGGTTGATTGGAACAAAATTACTGGGTTTCCTAGGAAAACTTCCTCCATAACTATTGCTATCATTATTTTGAAAAATACATTTCAATGATATGTTTCTACAGAAAAGTCTAATATCTGTCATGAACTCATTTAGATCTGAAGAACGAGCAGGGATGAAACTCAAACCATGTCCTAGTAGAAAATGCTGTTCAGAACTCAGCATAACACTAGATAAATTGACTACCAGGCCCATTTGAGATGTATTGAAGTTGTTACCTTCTTGTGTTTGCGTTCTTGACTCTGTGTTCAAGGATTTTTGTGAGGGAGTTGTTTTACAAAAACCAGTAAAGGCCAGTTAGCGGAGGCAAAAACAGTACCTTGTTTCGGTCTTGTACCTAAATCAAGATTAACATTAGATTCAGGGTGTTGAATATTGAATCCTGTATTCATATGGCTAGTCCCAGCTTCATTTAATTCACTAGAGATGATGTCGTCAGTAGGAACAAAAGTCAGATCAGCTGCAACAGATGTATTGATATCAGAGATGCGTTTCAACATTCCTATTTGATCTTGTGTCTCAGTATATCTGTTGGTAGAATCTCTAGTAGTACGGATATCTCTCCGAGATTTACTATGACCCCTATTGATTCTATATCCCCCTTCATTAGAGTCACTGGGCCTTTCAAAGATCCGTCCATTCTTGAAATCTTGATAATCACGTGCTAGTTTTTTTATTTTAATCTGTCTAAACTTGTTATCATAATTTATTAAATTTGTTTGTAGAAGTTCTAACTTTTACAAATGTACGTCCTGTAGATTCATTTCTTCCAAAATAACTTGTTTATTGGCAATATAAGTTGCTATACTTTCCTCTTCAGGTCTGAAATATTCCAGCAGCAGATGCATATACTTCTGACTGGTCTCCAGATTAATTGCCTGCCATCTTGCTAGCAGGTCTGGAAAAGTGTTCCCATAGCTTGGGAGGCATTTCACATGCATACCTCTAGGCACTAGTTTGTGATGTATGCAGGCTTCTAAATTAAAATGCTGCCACTGCAGCCTTTTAATTTTATAGGCTGCATTCTCTACTTCATGAAAAATATTTGAAAAATCAGTATCAACAGCTGGTGATGTTGAATGACTAATCTCTTCCATTCCCAAGTTCAGTTGTAAAAGCAGATTGGTCAAAGCACCAGCTATATTAGAAAAGGAACAATTCTTCTTACTTTCTTGAATCGATGTATCCACCATGTGCACAGACCAGAAGAAACATACAAAAAAACAACAGGAGTGAATACTTCCAGATCCTGCTAAAGGTGGTGAAGACAAAAATACGAAACAGCAGCAAGTGAAGACTTCAGAGCACCACCACAGCAACTGGGTTCCAAACAAGCGACCAAATAAACATGAAAAGTATAAAAAGAAACATTTATTGGATGACAGACACTTGAACTAAGCTATTAATAATGAAAATCGATAAGCGCTTTCGGCTATTCAGCCTTCATCCGATCGTAACGCTTATTCCAAAGCATCATTTAAAAATCATTTAGAATAAAATAACCATCCAAATATCTTCATTATTCTAAAATAACAGTGAGATTAATAGTCAATGGTTGTATCCAAAATAATAGTTTCTTATAGGACGTAAAATGAAACAAACATCCAATCAGAAGAACAGAATAAGTTCCATTTAATTTATTTAGAGCCAATCAAGTGCTGGTAATAACCACCAATCATTGTTCATTACCTTTAAGAACCTTGTTCCTTGCTCATCCATAAAAACTTTAGTATTTAACGGGCAACCCTTGCCATTAACCCATAGAATAAAAAGAACATTTCACTACTTAGTAGGCTAACTACATAGCAATCGTCCATTATGAAGTATAATGAAAAAAGTCTCTTATCAAATCAATAACAAAAAACAGTAAATAAAAGCACATGACATAATGTTACATTGGCCCCTTATCAACACATACAATTAGGAAAGGGAATAGACTGATATTCAAGCAAATAGACTAATGACAGCTGTCACCTCATACATATTCCTTTGTTTCAATGAAGCGACAGTTGCCAAGGCAACATTTACAGCTCCGTGAAAAATGACAATGAAAACTGACAATAAAAACTAAATAAATGGATCATTAATAATGGCAAACATCCCTAGAGAGATTCATCATCAAATAGCTAATGAACATATATCAAAATAGTGAATAAGGGATTGCCCACCTGATCATGAAGGGATTCACATCCAGATCAAGTGAGGTCATTGTTCCCCTGTACTCTTCACTTATCAGACCAATGATCGAGTACAATGCCCCATTCGGGATGTATCTCAACCAACACCTGCAGCAATTGGAGAGACCCCAAAAGTTCCTCACCAAAAGGATAAAGGGACTCCAAAATCTGTCATATGCTGCCAGACTGAAGATACTCCAGCTCTATTCAGTCGCATACCGCCTGCTCAGAGGTGACCTGTGCCTGACATACAAGGCCATGTCCAACCTGGAATTAATGGACATGCTCCACCTCAAAAAATCCAAATCTACCAGATCCACTAGAGCAAGCAACTTAAACCTTAGCACGGATATAAATAGGACATGCTGGAGGGATAGATTTGTCACCCAGAGACTCCCTATGCTGTGGAATAAAATCCCAGTCCATGTGAGGCAGAGCACCTCGATGGCTCTGTTCAAGAGAAATCTTGACTGGTGGATGGGAGATTGTAGGTTTACCCTGGGAATCATCTTAGTGTCACTGCTGGACAGAGGCACAACAAACTAATGGGCACAGTATTGTTTAACATAAGGGGTGGCGTAAGCCACAAAACTTTGGGCTAGGCTTATAAATGCCTTAGGGCAGATAGCCTAGTATAAACCTATGAACCTATGAACCTATGAACAATTGTTTCTTCCTGGCATTTTGGTGCTAATGAGATAGAGAGAATGAAATTCTCATTATAAGTCGATCAAAAAACAATTGGCCAATAGATGATACCTAAAGACCAATATCTTACTGGTCAGCTAGCGTGACAAGTGTCCAATGAAAATTCATATCATATCTTGTCCAGCCACGGAAGATGGTTGGCTGTCAACACCAGCCTCTCATCAATCAAACTAATGCTAATAAATATTTGTAAAACATACATATATATATATCTATATATATATATATATATATATATATATATATATATATATATATATATATATATATATATATATATATATATATATATATATATATCTACACACAAAACGTCCCAAAACAAAAGTGCTATAAGTGAGTTATTCGCTAAATAATTCTTAAATAACATTAAATGTCATTACAGATTCATCACCAAAAAACTAGCAATAACATAACAACTTCAGTGTTCTATAGATCGCCAATGGCATAAACTCTTTATGTTAGTAAACCAATGAGTTAGGACAAGTTGAACTCTTCCCCATAGGTCAATCAAGAGAACAATTCTCCAATGAAAAATGCATAGAAACAATATCTTGGTCAAACAGCATAATAAATGTCTAATAGCAATTCAAAATATAACTTGTTTAGTTGCGGAAAATGATCAGCTCTCAATACCAGTCTCATGTCAATCAGAGGCATAAGCTAATACTAATGGATTATAAAAATATATATATACACAAAAGCACCAAAAAGGCGCTATGAATAAAACGGTCACTAAGTAATTCTTAAATAGCAATAAGCATCGTTGTAGGCTTGTCGCTAGAAAACTAACAAGAACATAACCACATCAGTGTTCTATAGACAGCCAATTTCAATAGTTCATAATGCTGGGTAGCCAGTTGAAGTAAGGTAAACTCAACACTTCCCCACAGATCAATCAAAATAACGATTCTCCAATGGAAAATACATTGAAACCTATCTCTCATAGGTCAAGATGACAGAAGGCAACGACCAATAGAAATTCAAAATGAATCCTATTTTAACAATAAGAAAGACATCAGCCATTAACTATCTCCTTGAAAATAGCAATCAATGTGTGCTTGGCTCCTGAAGTCAGTTCTACGGAATCTACAAAAGGCCGCTTTTTTGATGTCCATACAAAGTATAAACACACCAAAAATCACTGTGAGTAACTTAAAATAGGTCAATTCTTCAATGAGAACAAATCATATTTAAGCTCTTCAATAATCAAATAAGAACATAAGAAAATCAATAACGCATACAAGATACTCTCCAAAAATGACTAATCTTGAACTAAACCATCTGATTAAAGAAAACTCGCAGTATATTGTTTGAAAATTATCATTAAAGTCAGACATTAAAAAACTATACACTATAAATATAGCTGCCTCTTGGCAATAATACAAGGAAGACTATTTTCCTTTAGGCTGAATCAAAGAAGAGCAAGGCACATTAAAGAAACGTAAGCAACATTCTTGTACCATGAATATACTTCATGCTAAGAGGCAATCACTTAAAGAAAATGTACTTTATACTAAGTAACAAAACTTAAAAATAATATAACATAACCAATATATATATATATATATATATATATATATATATATATATATATATATATATATATATATATATATATATATATATATATATATATAAATAAACATATCAAACATTAAACCACAAATCAAGGGGAAGGGGGGAGTGGGAGGGGAAGGAGGGAAGGTTATTCCTTCTATGTATAACATTTTATATATCTCCTAGTTTTTTAAATCAGTTTTAAAGGAACAACAATATTCAGGCCAGGTTTATGATGTGCTTGAAGGTTGATTATCCAACTAATTTCACATAGTTCTGTGTGATTCATAATATCTCCTGCTCTACTGGTGACAGTCATCACTTCCAAAGCTTTAAATTTGAAGTGGTGTGTAGGGTTATCAAAATGATGTGCTGTCAATGCATTGTTCATATCTTTGTGGAGTACATCCCCAAGATGTCTTAGGATCTGATCTTTAAATCTTTGATCTGTCTTGCCTATATAAAAGGCTTCACTGTGGCAGCAAGTAGCTATGTAAATTAGATGTTTAGTGTTGCAATCAGCATAACAGTTAGAGAAATAAGCCTTTTTTGTTATAGGATGGATAAAAGAATTATTACTATCTATATGAGAGCAGGACTTGGACCTTAGACATTTAAAGGTGCCTTTTCTCTCAGAACATTTACTATGACTGAGGCCATCCTTATTACATAAAAGTCTTTTGATGTTTTTCTTATTTTTAAACATAAAACAGGGGGTATCACCAACAACTTTTTTAATTTTGTCATTGGTGGTTAATATAGGCCAAAATCTCTTAATGACTTCACAAATTGTGTACTGTCATTACTATAGGTCAACATACATTTGAATCATCTCTCCTTAGCCCTATTATTGGGGGCGGTCATTCATGAGGAGGTTACTTGGGAAGAAAAATAGGGTTTACCTTTAATTCTCCTTAGTTTATCACTGTTACTTTTCATAGATAGGTTGGCATCTTTGTAACCTCTTTCTCTTAAGTTATCAGTAAGGTTGGTCTGCTCAATCTCATAGTCTTCTTCTTCAGTGCAAAGTATTGAAACACGTAATACTTGATTTTCATAGATGTTATTAGGATGCAAGCTTTGCCTGTGTAAGTAATGGTTGTTGCAGGTTGGCTTCCTATATACATTAGTGCTTAACCCTTTGTTTGGGTGTAAACTAATCTGTACATCCAAAAAATCTATTTCAGTAATTGAAAACTTAGCCTTGAATTCTAACAAATCAGTATTTTGGTTAATGTATTCAATAAAGGACTTCAGATCATCAGTATTCCCCTTCCACAAAATAAAAATGTCATCTACAAATCAGCCATAGTAAAGAAGATGACCATTCCATGGATTCACTCCACTCAATACTTCAGTGTTTTCCCACTGAACTAGAACCAATTTGTAGTAGCTATTAGCACATGGGGTGCCCATTGATACTCCCCATATCTGTAGATAGAAGTATTCACCATAAACAAATATATTATTCTCCAAAACTAACTCCAATAAGGTGCATAGCAAATTGGGATTGATGTTATTTCGTGGCAGAAAAGTGTTGATGGCATGCAGACCATAGTCATTAGGTAGAACAGTAAAAAGACTAGTAATGTCCATGGTTACCAAAATGACATATTTATAGTCTGTTAAGCAGGTAACCTTGGAGTAGAGATCTTGAAG
This sequence comes from Protopterus annectens, assembly GCF_019279795.1. Lineage (NCBI taxonomy): Eukaryota > Metazoa > Chordata > Ceratodontiformes > Protopteridae > Protopterus > Protopterus annectens. The sequence goes on along the minus strand of NC_056735.1, from coordinate 1,596,992,116 downwards.
AAAACTTCCTGTATTTTTTAGGACCATGTCAACATTGCAAAGAACTTTTTTTAATTCACTTTCAACATAGATGGATAGCGATTCAGTGATCCAATCCCTTCCAACTGGATGCAATGGAGGGTCCTTTAGGTCTTTATGGATTTTAGCTAGTCAACCTATACTGGGAATAGTGGGATTGGGACACGCAAAAAAATCATACAATCCTTTACTCATGTGTTGCCCATTAAACAGGTCATACAATTCATGATGTACAGCTTGAATTCTCAGATCTACTTGTCGTTCATTCAATCTAGTATATGTATGTTCATCTTCTAACATATGGATCATTTTGGTCCTATACCAATCAGCATCCATGATAACAATACAGCCACCTTTATCAGCTGGATTAATAACTATGTTATCCATTGATCTCAACTGTTGAAGTGCTTCTTTTCCTTGGTGTGTAATATTGTGGAAACAACAATGACTGGGACATGTTCTTATCTCATTATCCTCCTTTTCACATAGCTTTAGAAAGAGTTCAACTGCTGAAGGGTTGATTGGAACAAAATTACTGGGTTTCCTAGGAAAACTTCCTCCATAACTGTTGCTATCATTATTTTGAAAAATACATTTCAATGATATGTTTCTACAGAAAAGTCTAATATCTGTCATGAACTCATTTAGATCTGAAGAACGAGCAGGGATGAAACTCAAACCATGTCCTAGTAGAAAATGCTGTTCAGAACTCAGCATAACACTAGATAAATTGACTACCAGGCCCATTTGAGATGTATTGAAGTTGTTACCTTCTTGCGTTTGCGTTCTTGACTCTGTGTTCAAGGATTTTTGTGAGGGAGTTGTTTTACAAAAACCAGTAAAGGCCAGTTAGCGGAGGCAAAAACAGTACCTTGTTTCGGTCTTGTACCTAAATCAAGATTAACATTAGATTCAGGGTGTTGAATATTGAATCCTGTATTCATATGGCTAGTCCCAGCTTCATTTAATTCACTAGAGATGATGTCGTCAGTAGGAACAAAAGTCAGATCAGCTGCAACAGATGTATTGATATCAGAGATGCGTTTCAACATTCCTATTTGATCTTGTGTCTCAGTATATCTGTTGGTAGAATCTCTAGTAGTACGGATATCTCTCCGAGATTTACTATGACCCCTATTGATTCTATATCCCCCTTCATTAGAGTCACTGGGCCTTTCAAAGATCCGTCCATTCTTGAAATCTTGATAATCACGTGCTAGTTTTTTTATTTTAATCTGTCTAAACTTGTTATCATAATTTATTAAATTTGTTTGTAGAAGTTCTAACTTTTACAAATGTACGTCCTGTAGATTCATTTCTTCCAAAATAACTTGTTTATTGGCAATATAAGTTGCTATACTTTCCTCTTCAGGTCTGAAATATTCCAGCAGCAGATGCATATACTTCTGACTGGTCTCCAGATTAATTGCCTGCCATCTTGCTAGCAGGTCTGGAAAAGTGTTCCCATAGCTTGGGAGGCATTTCACATGCATACCTCTAGGCACTAGTTTGTGATGTATGCAGGCTTCTAAATTAAAATGCTGCCACTGCAGCCTTTTAATTTTATAGGCTGCATTCTCTACTTCATGAAAAATATTTGAAAAATCAGTATCAACAGCTGGTGATGTTGAATGACTAATCTCTTCCATTCCCAAGTTCAGTTGTAAAAGCAGATTGGTCAAAGCACCAGCTATATTAGAAAAGGAACAATTCTTCTTACTTTCTTGAATCGATGTATCCACCATGTGCACAGACCAGAAGAAACATACAAAAAAACAACAGGAGTGAATACTTCCAGATCCTGCTAAAGGTGGTGAAGACAAAAATACGAAACAGCAGCAAGTGAAGACTTCAGAGCACCACCACAGCAACTGGGTTCCAAACAAGCGACCAAATAAACATGAAAAGTATAAAAAGAAACATTTATTGGATGACAGACACTTGAACTAAGCTATTAATAATGAAAATCGATAAGCGCTTTCGGCTATTCAGCCTTCATCCGATCGTAACGCTTATTCCAAAGCATCATTTAAAAATCATTTAGAATAAAATAACCATCCAAATATCTTCATTATTCTAAAATAACAGTGAGATTAATAGTCAATGGTTGTATCCAAAATAATAGTTTCTTATAGGACGTAAAATGAAACAAACATCCAATCAGAAGAACAGAATAAGTTCCATTTAATTTATTTAGAGCCAATCAAGTGCTGGTAATAACCACCAATCATTGTTCATTACCTTTAAGAACGTTGTTCCTTGCTCATCCATAAAAACTTTAGTATTTAACAGGCAACCCTTGCCATTAACCCATAGAATAAAAAGAACATTTCACTACTTAGTAGGCTAACTACATAGCAATCGTCCATTATGAAGTATAATGAAAAAAGTCTCTTATCAAATCAATAACAAAAAACAGTAAATAAAAGCACATGACATAATGTTACATTGGCCCCTTATCAACACATACAATAAGGAAAGGGAATAGACTGATATTCAAGCAAATAGACTAATGACAGCTGTCACCTCATACATATTCCTTTGTTTCAATGAAGCGACAGTTGCCAAGGCAACATTTACAGCTCCGTGAAAATGACAATGAAAACTGACAATAAAACTAAATAAATGGATCATTAATAATGGCAAACATCCCTAGAGAGATTCATCATCAAATAGCTAATGAACATATATCAAAATAGTGAATAAGGGATTGCCCACCTGATCATGAAGGGATTCACATCCAGATCAAGTGAGGTCATTGTTCCCTGTACTCTTCACTTATCAGACCAATGATCGAGTACAATGCCCCATTCGGGATGTATCTCAACCAACACCTGCAGCAATTGGAGAGACCCCAAAAGTTCCTCACCAAAAGGATAAAGGGACTCCAAAATCTGTCATATGCTGCCAGACTGAAGATACTCCAGCTCTATTCAGTCGCATACCGCCTGCTCAGAGGTGACCTGTGCCTGACATACAAGGCCATGTCCAACCTGGAATTAATGGACATGCTCCACCTCAAAAAATCCAAATCTACCAGATCCACTAGAGCAAGCAACTTAAACCTTAGCACGGATATAAATAGGACATGCTGGAGGGATAGATTTGTCACCCAGAGACTCCCTATGCTGTGGAATAAAATCCCAGTCCATGTGAGGCAGAGCACCTCGATGGCTCTGTTCAAGAGAAATCTTGACTGGTGGATGGGAGATCGTAGGTTTACCCCTGGAATCATCTCTGTGTCACTGCTGGACAGAGGCACAACAAACTAATGGGCACAGTATTGTTTAACATAAGGGGTGGCGTAAGCCACAAAACTTTGGGCTAGGCTTATAAATGCCTTAGGGCAGATAGCCTAGTATAAACCTATGAACCTATGAACCTATGAACAATTGTTTCTTCCTGGCATTTTGGTGCTAATGAGATAGAGAGAATGAAATTCTCATTATAAGTCGATCAAAAAACAATTGGCCAATAGATGATACCTAAAGACCAATATCTTACTGGTCAGCTAGCGTGACAAGTGTCCAATGAAAATTCATATCATATCTTGTCCAGCCACGGAAGACGGTTGGCTGTCAACACCAGCCTCTCATCAATCAAACTAATGCTAATAAATATTTGTAAAACATACATATATATATATCTATATATATATATCTATATATATATATATATATCTATATATATATATATATATATATATATATATATATATATATATATATCTACACACAAAACGTCCCAAAACAAAAGTGCTATAAGTGAGTTATTCGCTAAATAATTCTTAAATAACATTAAATGTCATTACAGATTCATCACCAAAAAACTAGCAATAACATAACAACTTCAATGTTCTATAGATCGCCAATGGCATAAACTCTTTACGTTAGTAAACCAATGAGTTAGGACAAGTTGAACTCTTCCCCATAGGTCAATCAAGAGAACAATTCTCCAATGAAAAATGCATAGAAACAATATCTTGGTCAAACAGCATAATAAATGTCTAATAGCAATTCAAAATATAACTTGTTTAGTTGCGGAAAATGATCAGCTCTCAATACCAGTCTCATGTCAATCAGAGGCATAAGCTAATACTAATGGATTATAAAAATATATATATACACAAAAGCACCAAAAAGGCGCTATGAATAAAACGGTCACTAAGTAATTCTTAAATAGCAATAAGCATCGTTGTAGGCTTGTCGCTAGAAAACTAACAAGAACATAACCACATCAGTGTTCTATAGACAGCCAATTTCAATAGTTCATAATGCTGGGTAGCCAGTTGAAGTAAGGTAAACTCAACACTTCCCCACAGATCAATCAAAATAACGATTCTCCAATGGAAAATACATTGAAACATATCTCTCATAGGTCAAGATGACAGAAGCCAACGACCAATAGAAATTCAAAATGAATCCTATTTTAACAATAAGAAAGACATCGGCCATTAACTATCTCCTTGAAAATAGCAATCAATGTGTGCTTGGCTCCTGAAGTCAGTTCTACGGAATCTACAAAAGGCCGCTTTTTTGATGTCCATACAAAGTATAAACACACCAAAAATCACTGTGAGTAACTTAAAATAGGTCAATTCTTCAATGAGAACAAATCATATTTAAGCTCTTCAATAATCAAATAAGAACATAAGAAAATCAATAACGCATACAAGATACTCTCCAAAAATGACTAATCTTGAACTAAACCATCTGATTAAAGAAAACTCGCAGTATATTGTTTGAAAATTATCATTAAAGTCAGACATTAAAAAACTATACACTATAAATATAGCTGCCTCTTGGCAATAATACAAGGAAGACTATTTTCCTTTAGGCTGAATCAAAGAAGAGCAAGGCACATTAAAGAAACGTAAGCAACATTCTTGTACCATGAATATACTTCATGCTAAGAGGCAATCACTTAAAGAAAATGTACTTTATACTAAGCAACAAAACTGAAAAAAATAATATAACATAACCAAAATAAAGAATTTTTATATATAAAAACATCTCAAACATTAAACCACAAATCAAGGGGAAGGAGGGGAGGGGGAGGGGAAGGGGGGTTATTCTTTCTATCTATAACCTTTTATACATCTCCTAGTTTTTTAAATCGGTTTTAATGGAATAACAATATTCAGGCCAGGTCTATGATGTGCTTGAAGATTGATTATCCAACTAATTTCACATTGTTCTGTGTGATTCATAATATCTCCTGCTCTATTGGTGACCGTCATCACTTCCAAAGCTTTAAATTTGAAGTGGTGTGTAGGGTTATCAAAATGATGTGCTGCCAATGCATTGTTCATATCTTTGTGGAGTATATCCCTAAGATGTTTTAGGATTCGATCTTTAAATCTTTGATCAGTCTTGCCTATATAAAAGGCTTCACTTTGGCAGCATGTAGCTATGTAAATTCAATGTTTATTGTTGCAATCAGCATAACAGTTAGAGAAATAAGCCTTTTTTGTTATAGGATGGATAAAAGAATTATTACTATCTATATGAGAGCAGGCCTTGCACCTTAGACATTTAAAGGTGCCTTATCTCTGAGAACATTTTCTACGACTGAACCCATTCTTATTACATAAAAGTCTCTTGATGTTTTTCTAAATTTTAAACATAAAGCAGTGGGTATCACCAACAACTTTTTTAATTTTGTCATCGGTGGTTAATATAGGCCAAAAACTCTTAATGACTTCACAAATCTGTGTACTGTCATTACTATAAGTTAACATACATTTGAACCGTGTCGCCTTAGCCCTATTATTGGAGGTGGTCATTGATGAGGAGGTTACTTGAGAAGAAAAATAGGGTTTACCCTTAATTCTCCTTAGTTCATCACTGTTACTTTTCATATATAGGTTGGCATCTTTGTAACCTCTTTCTCTTAAGTTGTTAGTAAGGTTGGTCCACTCAATCTCATAGTCTTCTTCTTCAGTGCAAAGTCTTGAAGCATGTAATACTTGATTTTTATAGATGTTATTGAAAATATGTTTAGGATGCAAGCTTTGCCTGTGTAAGTAATGGTTGTTCCAGGTTGGCTTCCTATATACATTAGTGCTTAACCCTTTGCTTGGGTGTAAACTAATCTGTACATCCAAAAAATCTATTTCAGTAACTGAAAACTTAGCCTTGAATTCTAAGAAATCAGTCTTTTGGTTAATGTATTCAATAAAGGATGTTAGCTCATTAGCATTCCCCTTCCACAAAAAAAAAATGTCATCTACAAATCAGCCATAGTAAAGAAGATGACCATTCCATGGATTCACACCACTCAATACTTCAGTGTTTAACAATTAAGCTAGAACCAAGTTGGAGTAGCTATTAGTACATGGGGTGCCCATTGCTACTCCCCATGTCTGTAGATAGAAGTATTCACCATAAGCAAAGATATTATTCTCCTAAACTAACTCCAATAAGGTGCATAGCAAATTGGGATTGATGTTATTTCGTGACAGAAAAGTCTTGATGGCATGCAGACCATAGTTGTTGCATGAAGGGGATGTGAACTATCAAAATGTAAGAAAGAATTACAATAAGTTGGCTTTCTGTAGATTTTGGATTCTAGTCCATCTCCTTTTTTAAAAATTTCTACATCCAAGTATTGTAAAGCATCATGTGAAATGTGATAAGTAAATTTTAAAAAATTGCTGGAGTGTTCAAGATATTCAAGAAAAACTTTTAAAGTTTCCTCATCCCCCGTCCAAAAAATTACTATGTCATCTAGGAACCTATGGTATATAGCCCATGAAGAACTAAATTCACTATTCAAGATATTTTTTTCTTCCCAATGGGCTAATACTAAATTTGCATAGGAGGGGGCACAAGCTGCCCCCATAGCTACACCTTGTGTTTGTTTAAAAATTTCTCCATTAAAATATAAGAAATTGTTCTGTAGTACTAAATCCATTAACCATACACTAAGGAGTTTCTCATTAAGAGTTAGGTTCCTATTCTCATAAATAATTTCTTCAAACATATTACTTCCTTCGGTATAAGGGATGGAGGAAAACAAATCAATGACATCAATAGTGACAAAAGTTAAGTTGTCAATATTATTAAAACCAGAAATGGTATTTAATAAATCCCAAGAATCTTTAAGTATATGTTCCCTATCCATTAATAATTTCTTAATCTTATTATCCGCAAATTTAGCAAGAGAATGAGTTTTAGACCCTTCCGCACTATCTATGGGTCTAAAGGGGGGATTTTCCATGTTCTTATGTATTTGGGTATACCAAATATTGTAGGAATTTTTGGTTTCTCTGTTTTCAAAAAGTTATAAGTATCATAATTTATAAGCTCATCAGTTAACATCTCATTTAAAGAAATGTTGATTTTATTATAAGCTATGTTAATCTCATTCCTTGATACTACTTGGTATTTAATTTCATCCCATAAAATATCACTCATTCTACTATCGTATTCAATATTATCCATAATAACAATACCCCCACCTTTGTCCGGTTTCATTATTCTTAAATTAGCATCCATTCTTAAATCAGTTAAAATTTGTTTTTCTTCTTTACTCAGGTTGTTATAAAATCTACTTCCTATTAATTCTTCTTTTCTAATTTCCTTTTCTAAAATTTTCTCCAGATTTTTAAGGTAGGGGTTTAAAGGGGGGTTATAGGTGGACTTCCTTTTCAACTTAACGCTGTCACTGTTGATGGAATTGTTAGGTAATAACATTTTTAAATTCATTTCCCTGAGAAATAACTTTATTTCATTCAGGCTCTTAGCTAAATCACCTTTGGTGGAAGGTATAAATTTAAGTCCTTTGGATAACAGTTTAAAATGTCCCTTATCCAATTCTAGGGAACTAAAATTGTAGATGTGAAAATTATTGTATGTCCATTTATTTCCTTCTCTAGTAATGTGTTCTACACCAGGGGGGGTAGTGGCGGGTAATTCACAGGGTAAATTTAATATTTCCCTCTTCCCCTTATCCCCCCCTCCAATAAAAATTCCCTTCTCTTCCACCTTGTTTGTTCATAATTCTCTCAGACCTCCTCAGTGGGGGAAATTCCTCATCATATATATTACCTACATCCTGCTGTTCACTAGTATCACTGGAATCAGCATTAGCTTGATTATACATATTATTATTGTAATGTTGAACTTCTTCTTTATATTTTTTATGTGGGGGGGTAGGGATAGCTTGTTTTGTTCTTATATTCGTATATATCCCTTTCCATCTTTTTAGTTTTTCTATCCATTAAAACATCCATACTTTTATCTATTTCTTTCCTCATGCTATAATATTTAGCCTTTTCTTCCACTATGGAAAACATGAGATCATTAACTATCATTTTATCAAGACCTTCTATGTCCTTCATGATATCATGCTGAATTCTACTGTTTTCCCTAACCATAAGCTGTAACATATCTATACCACATTTATTTTTCTCATATTGTCCTGATCCATGTTATTCAACATATTTAAAAATGTGGTGTTAAAGCAGTTGACTGCACTGTCCAGGGATAAAGTTTTGAGGGGTTTCCAGTTTGCAGAGCTTAAGGGATGTTATGAAATCTTGGGGCCTGAAATTTGTGGTGCTGTGAATTTGTAAGTAGATGGGGTTTTTTTTTAGAATTTGCCTGATGACATATAATGTATGTTGGTAGGTGGTCACTGAGTGAATCGTGGAGGGTACCAGAACTATAGGAAAGTGAGGAGTAATTGGTGAGAATCCAGTCAAGGATAGTTTCCTTTTTAGCAGTTTTATAAAACCTTCTTGTGGTTTGAATTAAGTGGGTAAAGCCATAGAGGTTGATATGGGTGGTAGGGTGGTTAGAGTTGCAGAAGTACCAATTAATATTAAAGTCTTTTCTAGTACAAAAAATCTGTATTTAGCTGTAGGGCATGTCTGTGTGTGTTTGTACAGGGCATTGTTGGTATTAGCCTTTTTTACATCATACATATGTTCGTATATCCTATTATCACAGCTTCAAGGAGAGTAATAAGAGAAAAAGAATATTACAACTGTAACAGTATTAGGGTAGTTTATTTAGCTGTCTGTTTACAATGCCCAGCATATTATGTGGGCAAAACAGAACGTACCCTTAAACGTAGGATATACGAACATATGTATGATGTAAAAAAGGCTAATACCAACAATGCCCTGTACAAACACACACAGACATGCCCTACAGCTAAATACTGATTTTTTGTACTAGAAAAGATCAACCTGGACCCTAGGGGAGGACCTTGGCAAGCAAAGTTGGAAGAAAGGGAGACCCACTGGCAGATTTTATTGGAATCAAACAAGAAACCAGGATTAAATGACTACATTTCTATCAAACCTATTTTAAAACTTAAGGCCAGTAGAATGTAGTCATTTTTAATAGTTGATTATATCATGCTTTTTAATTTTAGCCTAATATTAGGTATTACTAGGGGTCACTTAGAAATATATTATTTTAATCAATACCTTTATCATGTATATATTTTTAAAGTGTTATGTTTTTACTACAACAACTTGTCAGTAATACTGTGACAGTTCATCAACATTGTTGAAAATGTGTACCTACAATAGAGTGGGGTAATCAAAGATGTGTACCTTTAAAATGTCAATTGACATCACATGCTATTACAAATTAGTGTATTTAAATCATGTTTTTAGAAGTGTTCATGGTCTGAGGAAGTTGCATTCCAGCAACGAAAACGTGTTTCTTCAGTTTAACAAATAGGCGTTAACCTTGGTTTTTTGTGATAATAAAAGAAGCTTTTCTTACTGAGTGTTTACCCTTCATTGGAACTTGGATATTTATTGGCGTTATCCCTGGAGCTGCTACTCTTTTTGGTTTGTTTGTTAAAACTTCATCATACAACAAACAACAACTAAAACCTTATTTCTTATATATTTAAAATGGCGTCATTTACTTTACAAACAGGAAGTGATATATTCAGTGTTTTTTAAAAAACATATGACTCATATTAAAACTTGTTACTAAAATACTGATATAATATCTAATCATCTAAGCCAGCATGCTCCATGAATAATTGTATTGCAGACAATAAATCAATGTTTATATATAAACACAAATATTCATAGATTAAATGAAAAACATACTACATCCATCATACTAGCAATGCATTTTCTATGAGACCCAATGATTAATAAAATAGCGATTGCTATATACTCTTGAAAAGACAAAATGTGAATATAAAAATGCTAAGCAATGCCTAAACTGAAAATCTTATAAATAATTCTATATTTTATAATTATTATTTATTATTATTATTCAGTTTCCTTCTTTTTACTTTTTTATTTTTTTTTTACTTGTTTTACTTATTTACTTACTACCTAGCCAATGCCTTTAACTTAAGAATACGATTAATAGTGCAGTAATCATTTAATCCTGGCCATACACATAAATGTAGTTACAGTTGCCAAACCAATTCAGCCTATTCCAGCTGAATAGTCCAAGGTCTGTCCCTCTCCTGTTCTTCAATCTTCTGTTTTACAAAAAACTTCAATAGATAATCTTTAAATTCATATATATGCTTTGCTAATGCATTTGTTAAAATACCTTTTCTGACTGCATAAATATGCTCATATATTCTCTCTTTCAAACTTCTAGCTGTTTTTCCTATATAATATGCTGGGCATAATTGGCACGTGGGAACATAAACTACCATTTTTGCATTACAATTTAATTTTCCAGTAAGTCTATATTTTCTATTTTTGATCTCAACCCATTGACCTTGGGATATAAAACTGCAGTAGTTATACATCCCACACCTACATATACCAATGTGCAAGCTATTAGTAGATTTTTTTACACTGCTCTATTAAGTTATTAAGATTTTTACCTCTTCTTACCACCATGTTTAATCCTTCCCCTACCATTTCTCTGATTTTTACATCATCAACTGCCCAATTTATTATCGTAATAGCTTTTACTTCATAAAAAGATGTATTAGATGTTGTTATAAATACAACTGAGCAGTCATATTGAACTTTAGTCCTTATCTGATGGTTCTTTCCTTGGTAACTAAGAATGGGGTTAAAATGTCCATTCTAGCTTTGTATTCGCACTTCATTATGTGTATCTTCCAACATACTTGTTTAATACCCCCTCTCAATAAACATATTTGTAAGCAAACTACATTCCTTACCAAAATCAGCATTGAGAGTTAACATTCTTGTGGCTCAGAAAAATTGTCCTTTTACCAATGTCTTTTTATTTCTTATAGGATGTGAACTGGTAAAATGCAAAAAAGAATTCAAATAAGTCAATTTTCTATGAATTTTTGCTTTGAATGTTTTTCTTACATTGTCCTTACTTAAATTCACATTCAAAAAATTAATTTCTTGCTTACCAAGTTCATGAGTACATTTAAAATAATCAGTGATATTATTAATATAGGACAAAGAATTACCAAGTATCTCTTCTGTCCCTTTCCATAACATAAAAATATCATCCAGGTATCGCAAATATTGACTGATATACTCACTATAGTTGCCATTAAGCACAATTTTTTCCCATAATACCATTACTAGATTTGCAAAGATGGTGCCACATGGGGAACCCATCGAAATCCCACTTTTTGGAGGTAATATTCATCACCACATTTAATATAATTGTTTTTCAAAACAATATCAAATAAATCAATATACAGATTAACTTCTTTCTGTGGTACACCTTGTTCATAAAGGTATTCTTCTATAGCCTGAATATAAGGGCAGCAACAAGTGGATAATTTGGCATGTGAAGTTATGGAACATGATATGAGCCAGCTGCAAATACTGGGTTCACCAGCCTCACATATTATTCTGCCTATACAGCAAACTGTAACCTCTTCAAATGCAGTAATTGGTAAGATGAGACAAGAAATCAATTGTCCTGCTTTGAATCTTGCCAACATAGCAGGTATGGCCTCAAATACCCCTTAGAATGATGTGCAAATGCATAATACTTTTAGTACACAAAATAAAAATGTGAGTGATGTAAGGCATAACTATACATAATCAAAGTACTATTCATGTTTGCAAACCACCACCATTAAATGAATCAGCAGCAAGTGAAGACTTCAGATCACCACCATGGCAACTGTGTTCCAAACAAGTGACCAAATAAACATGGAAAGTATAAAAATAAACATTTATTGGACAACAAAGGCTTGAAATAAGCTATCAATAATGAAAATCGATAAGCGCTTTAGGCTATTCAGCTTTCATCAGATCATAACGCTTATTCCCAAGCATCATTTAAAAATCATTTAGAAAAAAATAACCATCCAATCATCTTCATTATTCTAAAATAACAGTGAGATTAATAGCCAATGGTTGCATCCAAAATAATAGTTTCTTATAGGATGTAAAGCCTGAAGTCTTCACTTGCTGCTGTTTCGTATTTTTGTCTTCACCACCTTTAGCTGGATCTGGAAGTATTCTCTCCTGCTTTTTTTTTGTCTATTTCTTCTGGTCTACACACATGGCGGATACACCAATTCAAGAATGTAAGAAGAATTGTTCCTTTTCTAATGGTGCTTTGACCAATTCGCTTTTACAACTGAACTTGGGAATGGAAGAGATTAGTCATTCAACATCACCAGCTGTTGATACTGAATTTTCAAATATTTTTCATGAAGTAGAGAATGCAACCTATAAACTCAAAAGGCTGCAGTGGCAGGGTTTTCACTTAGAAGCCTGCATGCATCACAAACTAGTTCCTAGAGGTATGCATGTGAAATGCCTCCCAAGCTATGGGAACACGTATCCAGTCCTGCTAGAAAGATGGCAGGAAATTAATCTGGAGACCAGCCAGAAGTATATGCATCTGCTGGTGGAATATTTTAGACCTGAAGAGGAAAGTATAGCAACTTCTATTGCCAATAAATAAGTGGTTTTGGAAGAAATTAATCTACAGGACGTACATTTGCAAAAGTTAGAACTTCTATAAACTAATTTAATAAATTATGATAACAAGCTTAGACAGATTAAAATTAAAAAACTAGCACGTGATTATCAAGATTTCAAGAATGGATGGATCTTTGAATGGCCCAGAGAATCTAATGAAGAGGGATATAGAATAAATAGGTGTTGTAGTAAATCTCGGAGAGTTATCCATACTACTAGAGATTCTACCAACAGATATACTGAGACACAAGATCAAATAGGAATGTTGAAACACATCCCTGATATCAATACATCTGTTGCAGCTGATCTGACTTTTGTTCCTATTGACAACATCATCTCTAGTGAATTAAATGAAGCTGGGACTAGCCATATGAATACAGGATTCAATATTCAACACTCTGAATCTAATGGTAATCTTGATTTAGGTGCAAGACTGAAAGAAGGTACTGTTTTTGCCTCCGCTAACTGGCCTTTGACAGTTTTTGTAAAACAACTCCCCCACAAAAATCCTCAAACACAGAATCAAGAACGCAAACGCAAGAAGGTAACAACTTAAATACATCTCAAAGTGGCCTGGTAGTCAATTTATCTAGTTTTATGCTGAGTTCTGAACAGCATTCTTTACTAGGATGTGGTTTGAGTTTCATACCTGCTCTTTTTTCAAATCTAAATGAATTCATGACAGATATTAGACTTTTCTGTAGAAACATATCATTGAAATGTATTTTTGAAAATAATGATAGCAACAGTTATGGAGGAAGTTTTCCTAGGAAACCCAGTAATTTTGTTCCAATCGACCCTTCAGCAGTTGAACTCTTTCTAAAGCTATGTGAAAAGGAGGTTAATGAGATAAGAGCACGTCCCAGTCATTGCTGTTTCCACAATATTACACGCCAAGAAAAAGAAGCACTTCAACAGCTGAGATCAATGGATAACATAGTTATTAAACCAGCTGATAAAGGTGGCTTTATTTTTGTCATAGATGCAGATTGGTATAGGACCAAAATGATCCATATGTTAGAAGATGAACATACATATCCTAGATTGAATGAACAACAAGTAGATCTGAGAATTCAAGCTGTACATCATGAATTGTATGACCTATTTATTGGGCAACACATAAGTAAAGAATTGTATGATTTTTTTGAGTGTCCCAATCCCACTATTCCCAGTATAGATGGACTACCTAAAATCCATAAAGACCTAAAGGACCCTCCATTGCATTTGATTGTATCGGGAAGGGATTGGATCACTGAATTGCTATCCATCTATGTTGAAAGTGAATTAAAAAAAGTTCTTTGCAATGTTGACATGGTCCTAAAAGATACAGGAAGTTTTCTTCAAGATCTCTATTCAAAGATCAACTGCTTAACAGACCATAAAAATGTCATTTTGGTAACCATGGACATTACAAGTCATGTAAAAAGGAACATTGTAAAAGGACAGTTTGTAAGGGGATGTAGAATGACTAGTGATGACGAAGCATTTCTGGTAGAATGTGACTTGCTGGAAAATATGTTTAAAGATAGAGGATACCCAGAAGATTTTATTTATAACATTAGACAAGAAGTAGTTAAAGGTAGAAATAATAGATTTTTACCTATAGTGAAAGGGGGTAATATGAAGAACAATGTAGAAAATATGGCTAATAACAGTAACAACAAAGGGAAGTTTGAGTTAGCTCTTACCCTTGAATTCAACACTATTAATAACAGAATAAGAACTATATTTAATAACAAATGGAATAAATTCATTGAATTGATGGATTTAGACAAAGAGAATATATATACAACCAAGACTGTGTATATAAACTCAAAAAGTATTAGGAACCTACTGGAAAATAAGACAATAGCAAATTCTGAAGACAGAAGATAAAAGAGGACATATAAATTTGGTAGATGTTCCCAATGCACAGCCATTTCTAACAATAATGTTATTAATATAAAAAGTAGAAATAGGTCAATAGTGAATGATAAGTACCACTATAACTGTGATTCAATGGGAATAGTTTATTTCGCTTCCTGTAAGGTTTGTCAGTGGGAAAGACCAAAAGGAAATTGAGAAGGAGAATTTTTGAACACCTAAATGATATCAAAAATTGTAAGGAAAGTAATGCACTTTTCAAGCATAGTTAACTATGTAAGGAAGCTAGTTATACATTTTCTGTGATTGAACATACTGAAAGGGATATTAGGGGAGGACCTTGGGTAGAAAAGCTGGAATATAGGGAACTCTGGTGGCAAATGACATTAGAATCATATAACACACCAGGATTGAATGAACATACCAGCATTTTACCCCTATTAAAGCTAAGAGCAGCTAAATTGTAATAGATTCTATATGTATATACACCTATTTATTTAATACATTTACATATTTATTTATGGAATATATTTGAATTGTGGTTTTCCCTAAATTAAATGAAATTTTATATTTAAATTATTTAAATTATTAATACAATGTATTTTATGGTAACATATACTTAACATTATATGTAAAACATTTTTTTGAGAGAGAATAGCTGTAATATCTTGAAACAACCACTTGATGGCAATGTAGACCACAGTTTATATTAACAGATACTCACTAGTTTTAACATTTTTAAAATTAATATAATTTTATTTTAATAAAAATTGTTGTTGTTCTATGTTATAAAGAATACATTTTTAAAATCAATACTTGGTCACATAAAAAGTTTTTAATATTGATGAGCAATAGAGACACATTAGTTTAAATAATTTATTTAATATTTTATGGACATTGAGTTCACATAAGTATTGTCTTTTTAAAATTCAATGAATGTGATGTAATTAATTAAGTTAATTATTCTATTAGTTAGGGTATATAAATGGTTAGTGGAATATATTATTTTATCGAATGAAGTGGAGTGGAGAATATGAAAACGCAGTACCTGAATAGCGTTCATGTGGATTTGGATTTATTGTTCATCTATTGTGGTGTTTTAGCGTGTTTCAGCGTGTGGAGACAATAAAAACCTTGGTTATTTCAATTGGGACCTGTTTTCTTCACATCTTTTGGATTTATGAGAAAAATCTAATTACTCTCCTTGGCTCACTAAACAGACAAAATCACTCCTAAAAGAAAGGGATAAAGTGTGGCACGAATGGACCCACAAAAAATCAATAATTACTCACCAGAAGTATCTCCAGCTAAGAAATAAAGCCAAAGCCCAAATAAGACTTGATAAGAAGAATTACTAAACTAGCTTACAAGCTATATATCAAAATAATCCTCAAAAATTCTGGACCACTTTAAATAAAATACTATGACCAGGTCAAACTAAGACCTCTCAACCAACAGCAAGTATTCCCCTAGAATGTATTGCTATCCAGTTTAATAAATACTTCATTAACTCCATCAAAATCCTTACTAACCAAAACTTCCCATCACTGCCCATCAACCTAACTTCTGTGCTAGATAATAACAACACATTCTCCTTAAAACCAGTCCCAACCCACAACATACAGAAATACTTGCTCAGGCTAAAACCCACAACTCTGGCAACTGACAACCTACTTTCAACATACTTAAAAATAGCAGCTGAAATCATCTCCTATCCAGTTTCCCTACTGATTAACCATTCCATATCTGAGCAATGCATTCCCACTCTCTGGAAAATTGCTCACATCATACCCCTACACAAAGGAGGTCCCTCCACAGACTTCTCTAACTATCAGCCCATAGCAATCATATCCCCTCTATCAAAAATCTTTGAAAGGTGTGTTCACATCCAAATACTTAACCATCTCCTAGACAATGATTGACTTACAAATACTCAGCTCGTCTTTCACCCCTACCATAGTACTACCACAGCCCTTATTAGCTTCACTAATACCATCAGTCAACTTAGAAATAAACGTGAGCTAGTATCAGCAATCTTTTTAGACTTATCAAAAGTCTTCAATACAGTGTCTCATAACAAACTGCTGACTGCCTTGTCCAAACTGAACCTAAGCTAATCCACTCTAGCCTGGTTTCAGAACTACCCCATAGATCGGCAACAACCAGTACGGTGGATCAAAGCTATTTCTCCCTTACTACCAGTGACTATGGGTGTGCCTCAAGAGTTTATTCTCGGCCCCCTCCTTTTTAACCTGTTTAAAATAATCTCCACAATGCTACAACTCTAGCCACCCTTATACAGTATGTAGACGACTCCACTGTCATATGTTCTTCCTCAACTCTACCTGAACTACAGAACTTAACCCAAACATCCTTCAATGCTATTGAATCTTGGTTAGCATATGCCCAATTAATCTTGAACCCAAATAAAGCTAAACTCATGCTCTTCCACTCCACTAAATTCAAAACCCAATCCACTTACTTCAACATCACATCCAGTAATAAGACTTTGATTGAACTAGTACCATCCACCCAACTTCTCTGACTCACACATTGCCCAGACTGTAAACAAAGTACACAGGAAAATAGTTACCTTATACAGATGCAAAACCTACCTAACCACACTCTCCAGAATAACCACAGCCAGAGCTCATCTTCTGTCAACTTTACTGTATGCCTCACCCATCCTTACCAACCTCTCCAAATCAGACCTAAGCAAGCCAAATGCCTGCTATAATAAGATACTAAATTTTCCACTAGCTGTCCTCCTAGAACACATCATTGTAAGGCCCTAAGACAACTATCTTGGTTAGAACTACGCCACCAACTCATTCTCACACAACTCTCTACCGCCCACTAAATGTACTATAAACCCGATAAAACACCAGCTCTACAAGGCCTCCTCAATCCCCATATAAGTACCCATCCAGTAAGATCCACTAATAAAGCCCTAATTGAAGTAACCAGGAGTACAAATAGCTCAGGTGACTCTCTATAGTCCTACTACATTGCTAAACTGTGGAATGCCTTAACACTTGAAATTAGGACTATAACTAGCTTAAAAGATTTGAAGCATCACATTAAAGTCCACCTCACCAATTCCTGGACTGGGCATGGGCAGCCCAAACCATGGAACAAGCTGATTTTAAAATTATAATTGTATATGTAATAAGCATTGAATTTAAATCATATGACTACCTAATGTTGTTTTTTTCCTTCAGTTTGCTATGCTACCTGTATATAAGACTAAGTATCGTAATTGCACTCTTATTGTATACAATGTTACTATCTGCTACTACTGTAAGAACTATCTTCTAGAACCATTGTTATACAAGATTATTGGTTTTGTCTCCCACTTGACCAATTTATTCTGTTCTAGTCTTCTTATCATTATGAATGTATGTTACTATTTATTTCTTTATTGAATTATAGTTTTCTTTCTACTAACAAAATAGTTTACTACCAATGGAGCTTTTCTCCCCGGACCTCTGCTGAAACAGGGTTTTATGCCCAGTTGGACTCTCACTGTAAACAAATGCAAAATAAATAAATAAATATTGTCGATGGATGTAACTCAGTCAGTTATGCTTGTGCCACATTCTTGGATTATAAGCAAAATAATTTTTTTAGAAAAACAAGCACAGATTTGTATGGACTCATGGCATTTTTTGGAGTTAATAAGTAATACTGTATATTCAGATGAGACATTGTTTTACCTGCTGACATAAAAGACCTTTTTTTCCATCATTCCCCCATCAGGAGGGTATTCAGGCTATAGAAGAATAACTTTACGAACAAGGTGTGCCACATAATGAAGTTAATCTGTATACTGATTTATTTGATATTGTTTTGAAAAGCAATTATATTAAATTTGGTGATGAATATTACCTCCAGAAAGTGGGGGTTGCCATGAGTTCCCCATGTGGCACCATCATTGGAAATCCAGTAAAGGTAGCATGAGAGAAAAGGTTTGTGCTTAATGGCAACTATAGTGAGTATATCAGCCTATATTTGTGATACCTGGATGATATTTTTACATTATGGAAAGGGACAGAAGAGATACCTGGCAATTTTTTGCCATATAATAATAATACCACTGATTATTTAAAATTTACTCATGATCTAGGTAGCAAGAAATTCATTTTTTGGATGTGAATTTAAGTAAGAATAAGGTGAGAAAAGCATTCAAAGCAAAATTTCATAGAAAATCAACTTATTTGAATTCTTTTTTGCATTTTACCAGTTCACATCCTATAGGAAATAAAAAAGGCAGTGGTAAAAGTACAATTTATCCGGGCCACAAGAATGGTAACTCTCAATGTTGATTTTGGTAAGAATGTGGGTTGCTTAAAAAGATGTTCATCGAGAGAGGGTATCCAATAAGTATGTTGGAAGATATACATAATGAAGTGCAAATAAAAAGAGATAATAGACATTTTAATCCCATTCTCAGTTACCAAGGAGAGAATCATCAGATAAGGACTAAACAAGTGCAATATGACTGCTCAGTTGCATTTATAACAACATTTAGTACGCATTTTTGTGAAGTAAAAGCTATCATGATGAAGAATTGGGTAGTCATTAATGATGATGATGTAAAAACCAGAGAAAAGGTAGGGGAAGGATTAAAAATGGTGGCAAGAAGAGGTAAAAATCTTAAGTAGAGCATTGTAAAAAATCTACTAATAATTTGCAAATGGGTATGACTGGGTATAGAACGTGTAACTAGTGCAGTTTTATCTCCCAAGGTCAATGTGTTGAGTTCAAAAATAGAAAATATAGAATTACTGGAAAATTTAATTGTAATACAGAAATGGTAGTTTTTGTTGCCACATGCCAATTATGTCTGCATATATAGGAAAAACAACTAGAAGTTTGAAAGAGAGAATATATGTGCATATTTATGCAATCAGAAAAGGTATTTTAACAAATGCATTAGCAAAGCATATATATAAATTTAAAGGTAATCTATTCATGTTTTGTGTAATACAGAAGACTGAAGAACAGGATAGGGGCGGACCTTGGACTATTCAGCTGGAAAAGGCCGAATTGGTTTGGCAACAGCAAGTACATTCAGTGTATGGCCAGGATTAAATGATTACTGCACTATTAATAGCATACTTAAGTTAAAGGCATTTCCTGAGTAGTAAATAAATAAGTAAAATAGTAAAAAAATTAAAAAAGTAAAAAAAGTAAAACATTTGAAAGTGAATAATAATAATAAATAATAATAATAAAATATAACATTACTCATAAGATTTTCAGTTTAGGTATTGCTTAGCATGTTTATATTCATATTGTGTCTTTTCAAGAGTATATAGCAATCACTATTTTATTAATCATTGGGTCTCATAGAAAATACATTGCTAGTATGATGGATATAGTACGTTTTTCATTTAACCTATGAATATTTGTGTTTATATATAAAAATGATTTATTGTCTGCAATATAATTATTCATGGAACATGTTGGCTTAGATGATTAGATATTGTATCAGTATTTTAGTAACAAGTTTTTATATGAATCATATGTTTTTGAAAAAAACACTGAATATGTCACTTCCTGTTTGTAAAGGAAATGACCCTATTTTAAGTATATAAGAAGGAAGGTTTAGTTGCAATTTGTTGTCTGTTGAAGTTTGCTATTTGAGGCAAATGAAAAGTGCTTATCAGTAAATAAAGAAGCCATTCTATATCCAACACAGTTATTTATCTCATGTCAGGTATGCTTGGAAGATCTTCCTCAAGACAAAATTTGATGACAAGAAAGAAAAAAGGTAGCAGTGGAACAAGGGAGCTCTTCATGACACACAACCCTAAACTCCTTTTTGTCAAAACTACTTCTCTGAGCTGAAAAAAAAGACTCCCAAAAACTGAGTGCAACATCATACATTTAAAAATGATAAACTTATCAAGAGTTACCTTTAAAATGGTGGTAAACTTATCCGAAAAACACTTGCCTTAAAAAGAGATACAAACCAGTACCTTCGTCAAGTAAGCTGTGATATAGCATTACTTTGTGCCTGCACAATCATAGTAATTGATCCATGTTTACATTACATCACCAAAAGCTATCACAAGCCTAAAGAAAACAAAATTATTATATAAAAGAACTCTGTTTTTGTTAAGTGCCTATATAGGCTTTAAGGCCAAGTAATAATGTTTATACCAAGAAATATAACCAAAGAAAAAAAATGCACATTATGTCACCACAATAACAATTTATTAATTTATGAAAAAATAACTTCATTTCTGGTTGCAGAAAGCTATAAGAAAAGTAGCAACTAGTAATATTTTGCACAGTGTTTACTCATTAAAACTTGCATATAGTGCTCTTTATATTCAGGCTAGAACCATAATGCAACAGTACCAAAATTTTAGCATTAAAACAGCACCATTAGGTATTAAACACAAACATTGTTGCAGATCATGGAGTAAATTAGCCAACAATTACAATGATGTAATACTGTCCAAATACTATGACACCACTGCATAAATCCCTAAAATATATGCACAACACAAAAAGAGAAGCATAAAGAGGCCAACAATACAAGTCAAACATTCAAATTCAATTTCTTGTTCAGCTGAGTGAATAATCTAATTTAGGACTTGCTACATTTGAATTAGGGATTTCACATATAAGGACATCTGCCAAAGATTGTTCCAGTGAGGAGAGTTCTTCCACAGAAAAACAAAACCCAGAGAATGACACTTCATTTTCATCATCCTGGCCATTAGACTTATCCATATTGCTGAGCAACATGAATCTATTCTTCAGAGTAATTGGGTAACACATAATTGTGCTTTAGATCTTCCTTAATACTTACCCTCCCAATCACACATACAATATATACTGAATGGTTACCCTTCTTATATACCCATGTTTTATTAGGGGGCATTGAGGGTGTTATGTCTGTCATCATTTGGATTGCAGGCAGGTTAGGGATTTTTTACCAACTTGCAAATGTTCTAGTAGTTGCAGTTGAAAGCCCTGTAAAAAAAACACTCCACATCTTAGGGAGAGTTTAATAAAATTTGGCCACTGCCTTTAGTTAATGAAATCACAGATAGAATCATAATTGCACTAAATATTCACACTGTCTGTATTGCCTTATAAAATGATAACATTTTTGCCTTCTATTCTAAATATCAGCATTATAGTCTTTTGTAATGTAGTCAAGGTGGGCAGCTGTTTGAAGATGGGATCCTGTGTCTCTTGCTCTATGTAAAATGATCAAGCTGTCATTAAAATCCAAACAGACTACTCATTAATGTTAGTATGGGATATAATGTTGTGAACATGCTTACTGTATTATATCTCATGCTCACAATATTAAATCCAAACAGACTACTCATTAAGGTTAGTATGGGATATAATACTGTGAACATGCTCACCGTATTATATCCCATGCTCATAGTATTAAATCCAAACAGACCACTCTTTAAGGTTAGTATGGGATATAATACTCTGAACATGTTCACCGTATTATATCCCATGCTCACAGTATTAAATCAAAACAGACTACTCATTAAGGTTAGTATGGGATATAATGCTGTGAACATGCTTACAGTATAATATCCCATGCTCACAGTATTGGATCCAAACAGACTGCTCATTAAGGTTAGTATGGGATATAATACTGTGAACATGCTCACACTATTATATCCCATGCTCACAGTATTAAATCCAAACAGACTACTCATTAAGGTTAGTATGGGATATAATGCTGTGAACATGCTCACAGTAATATATCCCATGCTCACAGTATTGGATCCAAACAGACTGCTCATTAAGGTTAGTATGGGATATAATACTGTGAACATGCTCACAGTATTATATCCCATGCTCACAGTATTAAATCCAAACAGACTACTCATTAAGGTTAGTATGGGATATAATGCTGTGAACATGCTCACAGTATTATATCCCATGCTCACAATATTAAATCCAAACAGACTACTCATTAACGTTAGTATGGGATATAATGCTGTGAGCATGTTCAATAGCAAGGGGATATGAGATATGTAATATGGCACATATTTTTTTTTTCCATAATAAATTTTTATTGAAATATAAGCACATATTTTTTTTAATAAATGCTATTGGTTCTGTACCTTCAATTTTTTTTCTGGAAGCCTATTATTCACAAATTATTTCTGTTTGCATGATTTTCTATGCCTTATCACCTTTTGCTGAAGATGTTGTGAGCAGTCTTAAAGCTGCTGGATTTTCCTTGCATGCATATCAGGATTGGGATTTTGCTCTGTCAATTCATTATGCTGCTGCTGCATCAGTGGAGACTGAATTGATATAAGATGCGCTTCATTATTTGCCATGAATATCTTGATCTGTGGCACATCTTCTGTAGTACCTTTCATCAGCTTTGATAATGTTTCAAAAGGAGCATGTATTGCCTTAAGCTCTTATGTAATTAGTAAGGAGTCATCCATAATCTTGCAAAGCAGAGGTAAACTTACAATAATGCTATGCGAATGGAATGTATACTAGCACATTAAGATGTCATGGTAACCCAGTTAGGTCACAGTAGAAACATTTATACTTAGTTCAACTTGCAAGACAATCTGATGCATTTAGAGATGCATCTCAATGCTTGCACCAGTGCAAGCATGGAGATGCATCTCCATGCTTGCACCAGTGCACGCCCCTGAATTCATTGCGGTTTTATGTGCTGTGAAACATAATGCATCAGATCAATGATGTATCAAGTTTATATTGTCCTGTCATGACACAGTTTAACTTAAAGGAAATATGTTTATTTATGTGTTATGCAAGCAGATCTATATGACTCTTTTGTAATATTATTGGAAAAGAAATATAATGGCTGTGATTTGCAAATAATACTGTCTCAAATGCTATGTTGGAAACTCTACAATGCCCCATAATGTGACAGCAATGTAACCGAATTCAGAGATATGACAATGCAATAGAAGTGTAACATTAGAGACTCAATTATTATGCCTCTGAATCAAAAAGTGAGGAGTTATAGGTAATCCTGATAGTGTCCCCCTACCAGCCCACACAGTGCAGTTGCATATGCATCTGCAAACATGCAGAAAGACACATACACAAGCACTTAGACCCATGTACACACATGCACAGTGACACAGACATCCAGACAGTTGAAATGAAAAAAAAGGTAAGTAAGACACAACAATTTTACAGGGACCTCATTCTCTAAACACAATAATGCCCTCCAAAGTGTTTGTTAATGTATAATTAATGCCCTTCCAGGGGTGTAGAGGCACTCCTTCTGCAAAGTCAGGACTCATAATATCTGTAGGTAGGCATTAAGAAAGCAATAATGCCCAACAGGGTGTGTTAATATGTTAATATGTAATTAATGCCTGTACAGGAGTGTTATAAGGCCCAATGCACTCACACAAGATCGATCTCTCACACACACACAGTTTCCTCTGCTTTCATACACACATTCACTCACACATACAGACAGAAACATAAACACACTCAGAAATACACACACATACACTTTTTTTCTGTTTATTTTTTTACACTCGTTAAACAGCAAAAGCACTGCTTAGTGAGCGTAAAGTAATGGCGGCTGCTAGTTGTGTTTTTTCAGTCTGAGCTGCATGGCAGCTTCATATTCTGCCGTGAAATGGCAGACTCATTTTTCAGCAGGCCTTACTTGTACATTAATACCTGCTGGAGAATGTTCATTCTCCACTCAGGGTGCTGATGTACAGTTTGCCCATTCTCTAATTACACATTAACACACACCCTGTAGGGCATTATTTCTTACATAATAGTATTTATTTCAGTAACAAGCAGGTGTAGTCGTGTAGCTTCTTTGGTCTTTCGAGCTGAAATACATAGGGAAAAGACTAAAGAGAGAGATACATTTAAAACCTTAGAAACTGTTCTTGACTACATGCAATGAAGAATATTTTCATGTAAAAGGCTAAACAACACACCTGATACACTTGTAATAGGTGACTCTATCATCAGGCACACTGACGTCCCGCTCACCAGGCTGAACAAGGAGAAGGTCATGGTGAGCTGCCTGTCGGGGGCTAGGATCCACCACATAACACAAGCACTCAGGTCACTCCAAGGCAAGTACAAATATGACTCAGTCATTGTCCATGCTGGTGTGAATGACCTGAGACGTACCTCACAGGACTACATGAAAAGAGACATAGAGGAGCTCTCTGAGTATGTTGCGCAGGCCGGTATGACCCTGACCTTGAGTAGCATCTTATCCTCACCAAGAATGATGCCACAATATGAAGACAAGATGATCAATTTCAACAATTGGCTTAAGTATTGGTGTCATTCAAAGGGGATTCAATGCCTGTCAGCCTGGGATGACATGCTCGAAAAGCCACGATGCTTCGCTAGGGACGGCTTGCACCTGTCACCCCTGGGCTTTCAGATATTGGCAAAGGCTCTTGCTACCCCCATAGTGCCTTTTTAGGCAAGGCTCAAAAGACAAACCCACCTACATAGGTATAACAAGGGATAAGAAACTAAGAGTAACGTTACTCAACGCCAGAAGTCTAAACCTCAAGATGCACGCACTCGAAACTCTCCTTAGCATGGAGAACATTGACATCTGTGCAATAACAAAAACCTGGTTCAAGGCACCCGAGAGCACCCCAGCAATACCAGGTTATACCTCATACCATGCTTTTTGGCCCCAAAACTTGGACCGAACCACAAAAGGAGAGGGAGTATCAATATTCGTCAAAGATACCCACACCTCCAGGTTGGTGGCACAGCACGAAGCATCAGAGACTATCCATGTGCAACTAACAGAGTATAAAACTGCCTTCCAGTTTATAGCCTGCTACAGACCACCCTCCCACACCCAGGAACCCCACTCGGCCTTCCTGAGAACACTGGATATGAAGGTCTCTCCAAACACCATTATATTGGGTGACTTCAACTACCCAAACATAGACTGGGAGCATTACTCTAGCTCCAACACCCTAGCCCAAAGGTTCCTAGAATTTATAAACTCAAATGCTATGGAACAACTTGTTACCACTCCCACAAGAGGGGAAAACAAACTGGACCTGATCATCACCAACATGGGGACTCTATGCTCCAGACCAGAAGTGTATCCCTCACTGGTAAGATCAGACCATAAACTAATCTCACTGGATATTCACATCCCGACCCCACCCCCTGCCCAGAAAACCACAGTGAAAAACTTCTCTAATGCAAATTTCACACTCCTCAAAACTGAGGTGGAATCCTTCAAAGCCCCCGGGCCTGTGGAAAATACGGCCCAGACTGCAGAATCCTTTATAAACGCATTCTATGAACACCTTCAGGAATGAATGGATCATGCAATCCCAAATAAAACCAAGACCCAATCCTCCAAAGGCAGACGTCCTGTTTGGTGGACTCCAGCCATAAACAAACTATACAATAGAAGGAGGAAGCTACTACATGATAGAGCAAAATCACAAAAAGGGAAGGCATCTTTGATCAGTATTAGCAAAAAACTACAGGCACTCATGAAATCATCTAAGGTCAGCTTCGAGAGATAAATTGCACAGGATACTAAGGATAATCACAAGGCTTTCTTTACTTATGTTAGGAACCTGGGTGGGAATTCACAGATATGCTCAGAATTAGTCCAAAATGACAAAAAATACACCGAACCAACAGACATTGCCAACATCCTAGCTGACAGGTTCAGCGCAAACTCCCCCCCTCCCCACCAAAAGGGCAAATATCTATCCCAGCAGAGTGCTGCCCCCCTGACATCTCAGATGCTCAGGTAAGAGCTGCCCTCTCCAAAGCAAAGAACACAGCATCAATGGGACCAGATGGTGTCCTGGGCTACGTCCTACATGAACTCCAAGAAGAGCTAAACCCAAACATAAAACTACTGTTCAATCTCAGCCTTACTACAGGATATGTACCCAAAGAGTGGCATACAGCAACAGTGATCCCTCTCTACAAAGGTGGTGCCTCAACGGATCCTGGAAACTATCGCCCCATAAGCCTGACAAGCTTGGTCTGCAAAGCTATGGAAAGGATCATCATGGACCTCATAAATAAAGATATTGGTGACCTACAGACACTGGATCCTACCCAGTTTGGCTTTGTTAAGGGCAGATCCTGCCTCTTAAACCTGGTTGATTTCTTTGAAACAGTCACTAAGGCCATTGACGAGGGGAAGGTGGTCCCACAGCCTACCTGGACCTCGCAAAAGCCTTTGATACAATACCCCACTCGGGCATTATAGATAAGCTCACCAGCTTAAATATAAACCCATATGTCACTAGATGGGTTGCAAAATGGCTCAAGGACAGAACCCACATGGTTAGAATTGCTGAAGCCATGTCAGACTCCAAACCAGTTACAAGTGGCGTCCCACAAGGGTCAGTCCTGGGACCTCTCTTGTTCGGTATATATTTCTCGGAGGTACAGGCCAACACGGAAGGACTGTGGCTGACCAAGTTCGCAGATGACTGCAGACTGGGCACCATAATCGACTCTCCAGCTGACACAAGCATCCTCCAAAAGGGCCTCATATAAACAGACAACTGGTGCTAGAGCCATGGCCTCAAGCTAAACGCCAAAAAGTGTATAGTCATCCCCTTTGGCAAAAACAAAGCGCCCACAAATTACCACACTGAAGAAGCGTGGTTGTATCCACGCGAAAGCGCACATCCTTCCACTTGTTTTAAATAAAATTCTTAAGCTTGTCACTGGAGTATTGGAACTTTTGGCATATTACGTTTTTTATACTACACATCGTGGAGAGACCATTTTCTTTCTACATATTTTTGGACTGTTTCATTTGGGTGAATATTGGCCTCTTTGAGCTTGCAGTTACATCTTGGTTGTTTCGTTTTGGTTGTTTCGTATAGGTGGTAATCCATTAAGTACAGAAGAAGTAATTAGGGACCTAGGGACCCAAGTTGATAGCAATCTCTCATTTGACAACCACATGGCCAAAGTGGTTAGTAAAACATTTTATATAGCCCACCTAATCTTGAAGGGATTCACATCTAGATCAGGGGAGGTCATCATGCCTCTTTACTCATCCCTCATCAGGCCCATAATTGAGTACAATGCCCCTTTTGGGATGTACCTTACCAGACACCTGCAGCAACTGGAAAGACCCCAAAAGTACCTCACCAAGACGATCAAAGGGCTCAAACAGATGCCATATGCTGCCCGGTTAAAGAAACTCCAGCTCTACTCAGTGGCATACCGCCTGCTCAGAGGCGATCTGTGCCTGACATATAAAGCCATGTCCAACCCGGAATTAATGGACATGCTGCACCTCAGAAAATCCAAATCCCATTGAGCTACGCTCGAGAGACTTGAACCTCAGCACTGAAATAAATAGGACATGCTGGAGGGACAGATTCATAACCCAGAGGCTTCCTTCACTCTGGAATAAAATCCCAGTCTAGGTTAGGCAGAGTCCCTCATTGACTCTCTTCAAGAGGAATCTTGATGAGTGGATGGGAGATCGTAGGTTTACCCCGGGTATCACTTCTGTGTCACTGTTAGACAGAGACACAGTATACTAACCTCGAAAAAGGGCATAGTAAAATTCATTTAAAATGGGTGGTGAAAGCCAAACAAACTCTGGATAGGCTTATAAATGCCCTAGGGCAGATAGCCTAGTATGAACCTATGAACCTATGAACCACTTTGAGCAAAAAGAAGAACAGATAAAACCAAAAGCTTTCAGACTTTTTAATGTGAATTAAATGAAAACTCTAGCATCAGAAAGAAGACAAATACGCTACATATAATGTGCAGGTTTCTAAGTACAGCAATTTAAAGAGCCTTTATCTATCTATCTAACTGTAGACACACTCACACACAGACACACACACACACACACACACACATATATATATATATATATATATATATATATATATATATATATATATATATATATATATATATATATTTTATATATATATATATATATATATATATAGATATATGGGTTCCCTTCAGAAGCTCAAAATACAGAAATCTCGAATTTCAGTATTTCGGGCCCAAGAAGCCAAATCCACAGAAGAGCGAAAGTTCAGAAGTACAAAATTCCAAACCACGAATACTGGAGGTTTTGAATTTCGTGCTTCTAAACTTCCGCTGCGGTCATGACTTCAGGTAAATATGTGTGTGTGTTAAGGGGTTTGGGTAGGGGCTGTGGTGTGTGTCAGTGTGTTTTGTTGCTGTGATGTGTGTATGTGAGGAGAATGTAGCTTGTGTGGTGGTGTTTTGTGTGTGTTTGTATGTAGTGCGACCTCAGAGTTCGAATATTTAAGTAGAGGGGTGGGAGCGCAGCCCCCCACATGGACAGTGCAGGGAGATTGCCCCCTGCTTTTATTTAGTAGAGATCTTGTGTTTGTGTGTGGGGAAGATGGTGTGTGTGTGTGTGTGTGTGTGTGTGTGTGTGTGTGTGTGTGTGTGTGTGTGTGTGTGTGTGTGTGTGTGTCTGTGTGTGTGTGGTAGTACTGTGAAATTCAAAATTTCCGGTTTTTGAGGTTTTGAATTTCGCGGTTTTTAGGTTTCACTGTTGTGTGGATTCGGCTACTTGGGCTCAAAATACTGAAATTTGAGATTTCAGTATTTCGAGCTTCTGAAGTGAATCTTTATATATATATATATATATATATATATATATATATATATATATCCTTATATCCTTATATATTTAAAAAAAATACTTTTACAATCATCAGCATGTTTAATAGAATATGAAATGTTCAGTTTTAACAAGCTGACAAAATCACTAGTGTCTATTTGATGTAGACTGATATATAAATGGCTTAAATACTCACCATGACTTATGCAACATTGCCAAAAAAAAAAAAAAAAAAAAAATATATATATATATATATATATATATATATATATATATATATATATATATATATATATACCTAATTTATTCTTAATGACTAGCTGTAGAGAGGTTATACTATGTTGTATCTTAGTAGCTACATAATGATCAAGAGTATTTTTCTCCTTTTAGCTTTGACGTCTGCACTCATATATTATTTCATCATTCCAATATCAGATCTAATTTCCATGCTCTTCATTTTGAACTGAAGCCCAGTGGAGTGGAAATCATTTGTTTGTACTGAAGTGTGGGACAGTCAGAAGGTAAATGGACCTGAATTACAAAAATGAGCCTAAAATCACTTTGAATATAAGAAGCCTTTAATCTGAAAAATGAGACTGAATATTTAGCAAATTGTTTTTAGTCATGGATGAATGAAGTTTATGTCACTTTCCATAGATCATCAGTTTCGTGTTTATATCTAAGGCATATCCATTACACCCAACCAGACTTTAGCAGTCTCATTCTTGTAAAGGAAAATGAATTAATTTGCTAGGCATGCCTGAGTTGTCCTATATGCAGTACATTTCTCTAAATACACATTTGTAAAAAAAATAATCATAAAATATGAAAGCACTTGCAAATGAAATATTAATGAAGACTACTTCTGCTTTTTTTTTTCTTTTTAAGTTCAGCTTATAACATCTGATTTTAAGTATACAGTGAGGATCTTACCCAGTGGCAGTGATAGAACTAAAGATGACAATGGTGACTTGTGCAATCAAACACCGGTCTGAGAACAGGAATCAAAGTACCAGATGCTTTCCTTGAATGTCACAAAGCAGTAATTAATATGCACATTTGTTTTTTTCATATTCTGAACTACACATTATAACGAAGAATCAAATAAACATTATTTCCCTGCCAAGTTATTTATAATTTGTATAAAAGCTCAGAAAAGTGGGGTTGATTGTTTGCTTCGAATACACAGTACATTATGTTGGGAAAATGTTATTTGTCATGTTTATAGCATTAGTACTTTGCCTGTATTGTTGGCACATAATTCATTTTAAAT
Source organism: Protopterus annectens (assembly GCF_019279795.1). NCBI lineage: Eukaryota > Metazoa > Chordata > Ceratodontiformes > Protopteridae > Protopterus > Protopterus annectens. The sequence goes on along the minus strand of NC_056735.1, from coordinate 1,596,961,471 downwards.
GTATTTCAAATTGTGACATTCTCTGATTTTTGTGACTTGAAGTATATGAAAGAAATTAAATACTTACTGGAATACTCAGACTGTTACATCTTTGCAAAATTTACACAATGACGCACTGACATTCACTCTGTTTTACTGTTTGCAACACTTTAATATATTTCCTTACATCATGGGCTAGAGATGTCAAATGGTATCACAAATGTTATATTTTGTGTAAGTGGTAATTGGAGAGAAGAGATTTTATGTACTAGCTTTTGCATAGACAAATAGCGGAATGGCTCTTCACTCTCCCTTGATCTAACTGCGGTATAATTTTTTAGCAATGTCGTTTCTCAAACCTTTTGTTGAGGTCATCATTAAAAAGATACAGCTACATTTCTGTATAAACTGTTCACTGCAGAATTCATGTTTATTACATCTGGATACTGCGTGATATGTATAAAATCAGTTTTACAGCAGACAGTTCTGAGAATGAAAATGCACTATAAATGAGATAAATGATGTTAACATGCATATTTTTATTTGAGAAAAGACTGAAAACGATTGTGAGATAAAGGCAAAAATCATAGTGTAGGCTTGAGTCATAATTTATGATGTTTCTTCTGTGTTGTTATTGAAAGCTGATTGATTTGTTGGATGCATTAGCTGCGTGGGGAAGGAGATGTCCAAGCAATGTAGGGCAAGGACGTGAGGAAATTGGACATTATGTTTGGTATAGTATATGGCTATCATTTTGGAGAAGTATGCATTGCAGACATTGCAGTTATTGGCATACATTTTACCGACTATTGAGGCACAAGTACACAAATTGGTAATGCATGGTTGTGGTACGATCATTAGTTTCAAGAGAGGGAGACAGGTGACAAGAGTTTGCAAATATATGTTTAGCAATGAAGTTGGATAATGCCGAAGGGCAAGTTAGGCCATCATGGGATCTAGTGGAGAATACAGGGACAAGTTTGGCAGTTACTTTAGGCAGGTGTTTATGGCCTGCCTGTAGATTTCCCTACCTGTGCTTAAGCTGTACAGGTAACTAGTTGGCTGTGAAATGCTGGTGGAAGGAAGTAGGTATGGGGCAAACAGTGCCAGGGTCTGTGGATAGTAGCATATATTTCATTGTTGGTCAGACTAATTATAGGGGGTGAGGGTAATTTTCATGTACAAAATGGCACTATATTTTTTTTAGGGAAAGCTGGAAGACAGGTCTTCCCATTCCCTATTAATTTGAGGGTTTTGGCTTCTTTATTTGGTGGATTTTCCAGATGTGAAGCACATCCTCAGAAAAAAGGTGTCTATGAGGAATCAAAATCCTATCACCCGCAGTGTCAATTGAAACATGGACAGGTGGGGATGAATAACAGATCCCTTGTCTTGTGTGATTAGATCTACCGTGTGAGGTAACTTGTGATGATTGCCACTGGCTAGATGCAGAAGAAGAGGAAACCTGTGCTGTTGCATCCAAAAGGGAGTTAGCAACAAGATTTTGGGAACCTCCTGTTGAATTTTGGACAGGACTTTTGGAATGAAAGGGGAGGGAATTCATAAAGAAACATCCTCTTCAAGAGAATGAGAGGGCATCCACCTTCTAAATCAGAGGACCTGGGACTCTGTCACAAAACAGAGGAAGTTATCTGTTCAGAGGGGGGGCAAAATACCTACTTGAGGAGTATCCTACCGGTGGATAATGTCCAGAAACACATCCCTGTAAAGCATCCATTTGTGGGACTGAGTTAAGGCCCTGCTCAGACTGTCTACCACAATGCTCTGACTGGAAGGGATATAAACTGCCTCAAGAGTCACTTGACACTTGACAGCAAGATCCCATACCAGAAATGCCAAATGGCAAAGCAGATAAGATATCATTCCTTCCCCACTTGTTGATATATCACATTACTGTGGTATTGTCTGTGAACACCTTGAGAGGCCTTGGAGAAAAGGGAGACTAAAACGACTGAAGAGTCAGCAGAAAAGCTCTCATCTCTTTGACATCGTTGTGCTCCTTCTGCTGACAAGGTGACCACACTCCTTATACCCTTATGGAGCCAAAAGTCACCCCCATCCCATGTCTGCGGCATCTGTAAACAATTCCTGAGAGGGAAGAGGGGGACAAAAGGGGATCCCTAAATTCAGAAAAAACTACAGAATCCACCAGAAAAGATCCTGTCTGAGGCAAGGAAGTAGACGAACTACAAATTATGAAGGATGCGCTTGTTGAAGCCACACTGACTTCAGAAACCACTGAAAGTTTCTCATATGTAGTTTGGCCAGAGGGAGCATCAGAATGGTGGATGTCATGAAAGCAAGAACTCTCAGAAACGCCTGGCAGTAAAGGAAGCTAGAGGAAGAAGAATGTGAAAGAAAGAAATGAGAGTTAAGGCCTTTGGGGGGCAGTGATGTAAGCATTGGCACAATGTGAATCCTGCAACCCAGAAAAATATGATCCTGAGAAAGATTCAAAGAAGACTTTTTGAAATTTATAGTGAACCCCAGGCATTGAAGAAGGGATACGGCAAAATGAAGATTTTGCAAAAGAGCCTCTGGAGAGGATTCCTGAATCAACAGGTCATCCAAATAAGGAAATATTTGGATTCCTTGAAGTCTGTAAAAGTAAATCACAGGAGCAAGGCATTTGGTGAACACCCTTGATGCAGTAGAAAGGCCAAAGAGCAAAGCACAGAATTAAAAATACAAGGAAGCAACAGAGAAATGTAAAAATTTCCTGAAATGAGGACGCATCAGAATATGGAGATAAGCATCCTTGAGATCCGAAGGTACCATATAGGCCTGAGGAAGCAAGAGAAGAAACAGAACCTGAAGGCCCCACATTCAAAAAGAAGGTACCTTTAGAAAAGTGTTTAGATGAGAGAGGTCTAAATTAGGTCTCCAAGTGCCCATTTTTCTGTCACTAGAAACAGTCAGTAGTACCCTTAGACAAGAGATCTTGAAGAACTTCTGGTAAAAAGACAAGATGTTCGCAAGGAAGCTGATGAATGCCCATAAATGGAGAATGGGATTTCCACACCATGAAGTACCCTTGATGAATGATTGACAGAACCCAAGAATCCTGAGTGATATGAAGCCAAACCAGAAGAGAATGAGAAAGGCAAAGAGGAATAGGAATGTGGCTGGGAAGAGATTGATAGTCACACTGGACCTGGTTTGTCCAGAAAGGAAGGCTTCAGAGTTCCAAAAATTGAGTAGCTTTATTAAGAGAAGTCCATTTGCTACTCTTCTTACCTTTAGTAGAAGAACAGGATTGCCTAGGAAAAAAGGCAGGCTTAGCAGGGTGTTTTTTCTGAAATTCATGCACAGGTGAAACAAAAACACGTTTAAGCTCCTGTAAGGCCTTACCCTTATCCTGAAGGGACTTAAACAAACTAGCAGCAGCTTCCCCAAACAAAAGCTTAGAATACAGAGCAAAATCCATCAACTTACCTTTAATATCATCAGGTAGAGGATGAAGCCTAAGCCAAGAATGCTTCCACATAACTGAACCAAAAACAGCAGCCCTAGAAAAGGCATCCACTGCATCATAACTACACTTAACACAATGACGAATGACTTGACAGGAAGTCCTTAGCAAGGAAAGAACAGAAGTTTTATCCTAAGTCTGGAAAATCAGAAATAAGTTGACAGACCTGAGAAAAAAGAGCCAACACATACCTAGACATAGGGGTCTGATAATTAATAGCACTAAAAGCCAGGGTAGCAGAAGGGTAAACCTTTTTGCCCAGCCAGTCCATAGTTCTGCTGTCCTTGTCAGAAAGCAATAACTTGGGCAAAGGAAGCAATTGAGGTGGCTTATCAGAGGCTATAGACACTACTGAGTGGTCAGCAGCAGGACATTGATATACAAAAGAACAATCCTCAGGAATGCTATAAAATTTATCAGGCTTCTGGGGAGCAGGGAGGAGAGAATCAGGCACCTGAGACACATTGGAGAAAGCATCCAGTAAAGCAGCCAAAACAGGAGGAATAGCTGCAGGTTTAGGAGAGTCCAACTACAACAACTCATAGTACCTCTTATGGATATCAGAGACCTGAGTATAATTTAAAAAATCCATCATCCTAGAGAGTATGTCACCAAAGGAAATTTTTGCTAAAGGAGCATCAGGACTAATAGACTCCTCTTCCCCTGACCCATAGTCCAAAGGAGAAGGAATTTGAGTAGAATAAGTTAGGGATTCATCAGCAGAATCCAACTCATCCTCAGAAGAATCCTAGTCTCTATATGTTTTAAGATGAATAGAGGACCAAGGAGGAGCAGGAATTGAAACCCCATAAAGAGGCTTTTAGGACATTAAGGCAGAAAATACCTCCTGTGCACTCCTGTGTAAAAGCCTGCCACTCACTTTGTGGATCCATAGAAGCAGAAGAAACAGCTTTCATTTTTTGTTTCTTTTTTAAGGAAATCTCCTAGAAGGCTCAGATCCAGCACAACAGTTGAGAACCATAGCAGAAACTTCTTCCCCAGCTAAAAACTGAGGAACTCTCCAAGGGCCAGCAGAAAAAAAAAAAAACAGTGGTTCCCTCTGAACGTCCAAGACAGACACCTGCAAAGCCTCATCAGACGTGCTGCCAGCCGGATCCTCACCAGCCGACAACTCTGCCATTGTATACAAATCCAATAACACAGCCGGGCAATCCTCTGGGTTCATAATGACCTCAGGAGAATCACCTGGCAGAGGCTGGACTGTGGAAGATTTCAGTCATACCTTTTTCACATTCTTCTCTAACTGCTGTCCCTCAGGGTGGGAGATTCCTTCCACAGTATCTTTAGTGAGTAGCTTAAGATGCTGGTTCTCATGATACAAGGAAAGAGAAGAAAGTGTACTGCAAAGGGTTTTTGGAACAAACGCCTAACAACTAGAACAAGACATATGGTCATGAGAAGCACCTAAGCAAAAAAGACACTTATCATGGCAGTCTCCACAGCGAATCTGTTTCCCACACTGGCATTTATGGCATTTAGCTTTCCGGGATGATATTAACCTCCAGGAGCACAAAAAAACAAGAAAAAAACAAATCCCCAATGGGGTACTTTTCCTGCAAAAACAGCAACGAGGTGTAGGAAGCCCCTGGAGAATGAAAATGCATTCAATCAGACTGGCAGCAAAGACATTCTGTTTTTGGTAAGCCCAAATGTCACCTACATGTCCTACATTATGCAGGAAGTTTATGGTGACATTCGGCATACCTTTTAAATTCAGAAGTCTTTGGAGGACTGGCTGGACATTGGGTTTCCATGACAGGGAATCCTATATAGTTAAGAGTACTGCAGCCATGAATGCAAGGGCATGTATAATTACCGATAATGAGCATCTGGGCTGTGCAGGAACATGGTCCAGGTAAATCAGTGCTTTATTCCAGTTACCAAAGAATAAATAAATAAAATAAATGTGTTTGAATGAAGTAAAGTGTAAATTATGATGTTAAAAGATGCATGCTAGTTTATTTGACTTTCTTACAGATTGCTACTGTATAGACTATTTATGGGGATAATAGGATAGAGCTAGGACTTTGCTTTGACCTGCTTCCCAGTTATACAAAGTGTTTATTTGCTGTGCACATTTTAAAGGTAACAGAAGTAAGGTAAACACACAGACAAAAAATATTTGTCATTCTAAGGTCTTTAGTTTCTGATGCAGTTAGTTCTACTAGGCTCTTCTTGAATCAACTTATTCCTGTATCTCTCAACCACTTAGTACAAGAAGTCTGGACAAAGAAAACTATAACGTGTGGACAAAGGTCCAAAACTGGAACAGATTTTTAATATTGCTGATATAAACTTAAAAAGTGATAGAATAACAGGTTTTCCAATAACATACATTTTTTTCGAATTATATGAAATATTAAACTCAAATGACTGTCATTATTTAGTGAATTCACTTCTCAGTGATTTGCCAGAAACCACTAATTTTATAAGATACAGATCAAAAATATGAAGCATAAATCTGGACATTCTGTGAAATTTCTGGATAGTTGTGTGGAATGCTTTATCCATTAAGTTGCCTATGGGACAGGAAGTCACCAGTGGCTGCTTCTGATTTTGGGGTCCCTTATAGCTGCAAAGCATCTGTACCTATTGACAGGTAGAATGAGTGTAATTACCACATTAAAATGCTTGAGTGCTGAGTTAAGTAAACCAAAACATACTTGTAAGCCTGGCATTTTGAAATGCACCTATATTATCTTCAATGGCCATGATAACAGATATGATTTATAGTTATCTCTTTGCTGCATGTTATACATTGCTGTTTCCCAGCCAAGTCATTTGAGCATTTAATAGATGTAGGTAGTTACTAGGAATGCAGCCATGGAGACCAATGAGGACCTTAGCCCTCTTTTCCAATTGCCAAAGGGCACTGTCTGCTTAAGTGACTTGCTCAGAGTCATATAGTAGGCAAATGAAGGCTGAGGCTGAGGGAATCAAATCATGTAATGCAGGAAATAGCTTGAATAAAATGTGTTGAGTCAAGTGTGCAAATAAAGCTGTGGTTTATTTAGCCTGCTATGTCAACTGCGATGCGTTTTATGTGAGTAAGACTGACAGATGTTTGATGGGAAGGATACATGAACATCTGTACAGCATTCTAAGAGTCACCCCAGAAATCAATTCATTAAACATGCTAAGACATGTAATAATTTTAGATAATTTCTACTCCCTGTTTTGGATATGGTTCAGTCAAGTGCAAGGGGTGGCAGTTGGGAGAGATTGTTAAATTACAGAGAGCTTTAGCAGCAATTCAGGTTAAACTCTGGAATATTACCTGGTCTGAATGAACTTATTAGTATCAGTTGTGTGTTAAAAATGCATGCTTCAAGGTTGTAATTATTTATTCTTTTTTTAGCAATTCCTAGAACAAACATATTTATACATAGATAATACATACATATATATATATTTCTTTTTCAAGTGTTGTAATGTTTATTTTTTGATGCAAAATGTTTTTAAGAAGTTGTTAGTTCACTTTCTTTGAACATGTGATTTTTTTTAGTATTTAAGTTGGCCTCTATGTTGTTATTTCAGTCTAATGAAATTGTCACTTTGAGATGAAATAGTTCAGTAAGTACTTACAAGTTTGGTGTTGGCTACAGCTCCATCTACTTTATAACATTTTATGTTTGGTTATTTCTGAGAATTAATGTATGAATATTTTATCCTTGTTACCAGAGATTTCAGTTTACAAGGCTTAAAGTGATATATTCTTAGGACACTGTTAAGAGAGTCTCAGCTGTCAGTTTATGAACTGTTTCACTGAGTGAGTAATTCCCCTATGAAATGGATTGTCAACTATAATATAGAGTCTGTTACTGCCTTTGAGTAGGTTAAAGTACTTAGTACTTTTATGGTAAGAAGAAGTTCATGATATGGTGCTAGATCAGACAGTCAGAAGTATTAGCATAATACATCAGACAGCATTAGACATCTCACTAGAACATAGGTCTGCATGTGTGTGTGTGTGTGTGTGTGTGTGTGTGTGTGTGTGTGTGTGTGTGTGTGTGTGTGTGTGTGTGTGTGTGCATTTGCATTTATTACTAATAACAGTAAGCAACATTTGCACTGTAGCTCTTATCTGGCTGCTACTGTGATATTTTGCTTTGCATTGCTACATACACAGCACATATATTAAACATAAAGTACTAAATACATGTTAGGATTAAATGTCCAAACTATTGTTCTATGATTGGTGGGGTGCTTTTGGAGAAGCAGCATTCTGTACTGTACTTTATATGAGGATATCTACATCTGAAAATAGAAGTATTTTGTATCATAGAACTTCTATATCTTTTGTCTCAAACTGTGAAAGTTTCTGTTCTACTTTATGAGAGAGAACAGATGATGCCAAACTAGCAATATCTTTCTTCATCTACAGATGTGATATGGGAGTACATAGTAGAGATGTGAGGTTTTATTTTTACTTTAAAGCAACAGATGGATCATAGGTTCATAGGCTGGACTAGGCTATCGGCCCTAGGGCCTATACAAGCCTAGCCATAACAATTCCCTGGATATTTCTTCCCATAATATTTACTTCCCTAGACCCCTGTCTAGCAGGGTGACTGATGTGATCCCCGGGGTGAATTTCCTATCTCCCATCCAATCGTCAAGTTTCCTTTTGAAGAAGGCCAAGGAGGTGCTCTGCTTGATAATGTATGGGCAGTCTATTCCAGAGCATGGGGAGTCTCTGGGTCAGGAACCTATCCCTCCAGCATATTTTTTTCATTGTGATGACAAGCTTTAGATCCCTGGAGTGTGTGGCTCTGAAGGATTCGGATTTCCTTAAGTGGAGCATGTCCAACAGCTCAGGGTTTGTCATGGCCTTGAGTGTTAAGCAGAGATTGACTCTGAGTAGATGATATGCCACAGAGTATAGCTGGAGTTTTTTAGATGGTCAGCATAGGGTATCTGTTTTAGGCTTGTGATTAGTTTAGTGAGGTATTTTTGTGGCCTTTCCAGCTGTTGCAGATGTCTTGTGAGGTACATACCAAATGGGGCATTGTACTCTATAATGGGTCTAATGAGGGATGAGTACAGTGAGACAATGACCTCCTTTTTTCTGGATGAAAAGCCCTTAGTGATGAGGTGTGCCACACAGAATGATTTCCTGACTGTTGTGGTGATTTGGTTATCGAAGGTGAGGTATACTTGAAAAAAAAATATCGATGTGTTACTTGGCAAAAGTGCTAATTTATACCTTTGTGATTTGACAACTCTTTTGATAGCCATCAAAAGAGCTGTCAGACAGTGGCACTTTATAACTATTTTGACCTGACACAAATCTGTATTAGGTCTACTAGTAATTTAAGGTGTTTTGAGAGCTGACAGGAAGCTATAAGACCTAATAGCTGTTTGCCCCTGCTTTTAGTGGGCTTTATAAAGCAAGTTTGCATTTGTATCTGTGTGAGTGGATAATCTTAAAAAGGAATTCTGGTTGGCCATTTTCTAAGCAATAAATATTCTAATGGTATGTTGTTCTTTTGACAGATATGGTTGGTGTATTTTTTTATGATTATTCACACTAACAAATAATATATACTGTTTTACTGTCAATAAATGAGGTTTTGTAACATAACAATTTGTCCAGGGTTAAATGGGAAGGAGGGATGATTGGGAGGAAATGAGGTAAGGGCAGGAAGGGGCTTAAGGGGCTTACGCAAGTGTACTTGCACAATCAGACTTATACCAGAGTGGCACTAACTATTCTGAACAGCAAGATGCTTTGTGGAACATCGTGCTGTGTTGTCCAGTGGTGCAAGTTTGATATGTTTGCCAATCATTTTACATGTGCTTTGACAGTAGCCTGAATGAAAGTTACAGAGGGAGCTGCCACTTCTAAGCCAGCAGATTGTTTTTGGAGTGATGGCTGACTCATGGTAGAAACTGTCTGTTGATTACTTTTATGAGGTTAGCATCTGATAAGTAGTGGATTCCATGAGCGATGAGCCAGACACAAATCTGACCGAGATAGGGGCAGTCGATAGGGTAGATAGCTGTGTGGATCAAGAGGAAGGGGTACACCTATAGTGGGCTGTAAAGAATGATTAAAACGTGTGTGACTAAAGGTGGTGAGAAGTAACATTTGAGAATTTTAAGCTAGAATTGATTTGTCAGGCATAAGTTTAATGTGGCACTGTCCATGAGGACTTTTAGGAAGTAAAAGGCAGTTTATCCACTTTTAATTTTAGAGGATAAGAGTACACTTAAAGGTAATGAGCAGTCTAACTGGCTTTTGTATGCCGATAAGGAGGATTTGATAACAACTTACTCATTCAGTAAAAGTGGATTTCCCATGTCCTCCCTGCAGTCAAATGGGTTTCCTCAGGGTGCTCCTGATTCTTCCCATATTTCAAAGGCATGCAGTAGGAGGATTGGACACTTGATATTGGCAGTAAATGTGAGCAAATGATAATGGAGACATACAGTGAAAGTGCTAGCTACTCGGTGGTGTAAATCTTGGGGCGAAATGATTACGGAAGTAACACTGACCCCAACTGCAAAATGGGGGGGGGGTTGAGGGTGGATGGATGGCTGCAAGGGTTGGCTATTCATAAGGAAACAGACAGTCTTTCATCACACAGTTTCTGCCTTTGAAGTTGGCCATTTGCTATATGTTACTTGCCTCACTGGATGTGGGTTATGCATCGAATGTTCATATATGGCTTCATTATGTTCTGTTTCTCATTGTATTATGGTTCTTTGAATTATTAGCCAATCATTAAGCATGAAGTAGAAAGATCTTTTTTGATTTTATAGCGGCTAGATGTTTTGTTCTAGGAAATTAAGATTGGCTGGCACTTTTGATGCTGTTTTCAGAATGCAGACATTTGCTTCTAGACTGACTTGGCTCAATGAGCAGATTTCTTTCTTAGGTGGGTTTCTTCATCTTACTGTAGAGGTTTGAGGGGAAGCATAGTGATAAGGTGTTTAAGGGGCAGTGTGTGTTGCTTGGCGGACTGAGTGGTTGAGCAAAGGTGGTGCTTCATGGGGTGGCAGGTGGTGTTACTTTATTATGTGCAGACATAGGTATGACCCGGTGTCAGTTTTGTAAAATTATGGAGGTTATGTATGTTAATGTGTTTTTTTTTGGGGGGGGTCCTGTAATTGACGGTATCAGCAGAAGCATTAACTGGTTTAATTTTCTTTCCACTGAACCAGTTAACAACTTATCGAGGAAGCTCAGAGGATGGTTAAAATGTGATCCTTCTATTTATTTATGGAATGTTTCTGTTTTACTCATCATTGGTATTGGTTATATCATTAAATGGAATGTTTCTGTTTTACTCATCATTGGTATTGGTTAGATCATTAACTGGAATGTTTCTGTTTTACTCATCATTGGTATTAGTTATATCATTAACTGGAATGTTTCTGTTTTACTCATCATTGGTATTGGTTATATCATTAACTGGAATGTTTCTGTTTTACTCATCATTGGTATTGGTTATATCATTAACTGGAATGTTTCTGTTTTACTCATCATTGGTATTGGTTATATCATTAACTGGAATGTTTCTGTTTTACTAATCATTGGTATTGGTTATATCATTAACTGGAATGTTTCTGTTTTACTCATCATTGGTATTGGTTATATCATTAACTGGAATGTTTCTGTTTTACTCATCATTGGTATTGGTTATATCATTAACTGGAATGTTTCTGTTTTACTCATCATTGGTATTGGTTATATCATTAACTGGAATGTTTCTGTTTTACTCATCATTGGTATTGGTTATATCATTAACTGGAATGTTTCTGTTTTACTCATCATTGGTATTAGTTATATCATTAACTGGAATGTTTCTGTTTTACTCATCATTGGTATTGGTTATATCATTAACTGGAATGTTTCTGTTTTACTCATCATTGGTATTGGTTATATCATTAACTGGAATGTTTCTGTTTTACTCATCATTGGTATTGGTTATATCATTAACTGGAATGTTTCTGTTTTACTCATCATTGGTATTGGTTATATCATTAACAGGGATGTTTCTGTTTTACTCATCATTGGTATTGGTTATATCATTAACTGGAATGTTTCTGTTTTACTTGTCATTGGTATTGGTTATATCATTAACTGGAATGTTTCTGTTTTACTTGTCATTGGTATTGGTTATATCATTAACTGGAATGTTTCTGTTTTACTCATCATTGGTATTAGTTATATCATTAACTGGAATGTTTCTGTTTTACTCATCATTGGTATTGGTTATATCATTAACTGGAATGTTTCTGTTTTACTCATCATTGGTATTAGTTATATCATTAACTGGAATGTTTCTGTTTTACTCATCATTGGCATTGGTTATATCATTAACTGGAATGTTTCTGTTTTACTCATCATTGGTATTGGTTATATCATTAACTGGAATGTTTCTCTTTTACTCATCATTGGTATTGGTTATATCATTAACTGGAATGTTTCTGTTTTACTCATCATTGGTATTGGTTATATCATTAACTGGAATGTTTCTGTTTTACTCATCATTGGTATTGGTTATATCATTAACTGGAATGTTTCTGTTTTACTCATCATTGGTATTGGTTATATCATTAACTGGAATGTTTCTGTTTTACTCATCATTGGTATTGGTTATATCATTAACTGGAATGTTTCTGTTTTACTCATCATTGGTATTGGTTATATCATTAACTGGAATGTTTCTGTTTTACTCATCATTGGTATTGGTTATATCATTAACTGGAATGTTTCTGTTTTACTCATCATTGGTATTGGTTATATCATTAACTGGAATGTTTCTGTTTTACTCATCATTGGTATTGGTTATATCATTAACTGGAATGTTTCTGTTTTACTCATCATTGGTATTGGTTATATCATTAACTGGAATGTTTCTGTTTTACTCATCATTGGTATTGGTTATATCATTAACTGGAATGTTTCTGTTTTACTCATCATTGGTATTGGTTATATCATTAACTGGAATGTTTCTGTTTTACTCATCATTGGTATTGGTTATATCATTAACTGGAATGTTTCTGTTTTACTCATCATTGGTATTGGTTATATCATTAACTGGAATGTTTCTGTTTTACTCATCATTGGTATTGGTTATATCATTAACTGGAATGTTTCTGTTTTACTCATCATTGGTATTGGTTATATCATTAACTGGAATGTTTCTGTTTTACTCATCATTGGTATTGGTTATATCATTAACTGGAATGTTTCTGTTTTACTCATCATTGGTATTGGTTATATCATTAACTGGAATGTTTCTGTTTTACTCATCATTGGTATTGGTTATATCATTAACTGGAATGTTTCTGTTTTACTCATCATTGGTATTGGTTATATCATTAACTGGAATGTTTCTGTTTTACTCATCATTGGTATTGGTTATATCATTAACTGGAATGTTTCTGTTTTACTCATCATTGGTATTGGTTATATCATTAACTGGAATGTTTCTGTTTTACTCATCATTGGTATTGGTTATATCATTAACTGGAATGTTTCTGTTTTACTCATCATTGGTATTGGTTATATCATTAACTGGAATGTTTCTGTTTTACTCATCATTGGTATTGGTTATATCATTAACTGGAATGTTTCTGTTTTACTCATCATTGGTATTGGTTATATCATTAACTGGAATGTTTCTGTTTTACTCATCATTGGTATTGGTTATATCATTAACTGGAATGTTTCTGTTTTACTCATCATTGGTATTGGTTATATCATTAACTGGAATGTTTCTGTTTTACTCATCATTGGTATTGGTTATATCATTAACTGGAATGTTTCTGTTTTACTCATCATTGGTATTGGTTATATCATTAACTGGAATGTTTCTGTTTTACTCATCATTGGTATTGGTTATATCATTAACTGGAATGTTTCTGTTTTACTCATCATTGGTATTGGTTATATCATTAACTGGAATGTTTCTGTTTTACTCATCATTGGTATTGGTTATATCATTAACTGGAATGTTTCTGTTTTACTCATCATTGGTATTGGTTATATCATTAACTGGAATGTTTCTGTTTTACTCATCATTGGTATTGGTTATATCATTAACTGGAATGTTTCTGTTTTACTCATCATTGGTATTGGTTATATCATTAACTGGAATGTTTCTGTTTTACTCATCATTGGTATTGGTTATATCATTAACTGGAATGTTTCTGTTTTACTCATCATTGGTATTGGTTATATCATTAACTGGAATGTTTCTGTTTTACTCATCATTGGTATTGGTTATATCATTAACTGGAATGTTTCTGTTTTACTCATCATTGGTATTGGTTATATCATTAACTGGAATGTTTCTGTTTTACTCATCATTGGTATTGGTTATATCATTAACTGGAATGTTTCTGTTTTACTCATCATTGGTATTGGTTATATCATTAACTGGAATGTTTCTGTTTTACTCATCATTGGTATTGGTTATATCATTAACTGGAATGTTTCTGTTTTACTCATCATTGGTATTGGTTATATCATTAACTGGAATGTTTCTGTTTTACTCATCATTGGTATTGGTTATATCATTAACTGGAATGTTTCTGTTTTACTCATCATTGGTATTGGTTATATCATTAACTGGAATGTTTCTGTTTTACTCATCATTGGTATTGGTTATATCATTAACTGGAATGTTTCTGTTTTACTCATCATTGGTATTGGTTATATCATTAACTGGAATGTTTCTGTTTTACTCATCATTGGTATTGGTTATATCATTAACTGGAATGTTTCTGTTTTACTCATCATTGGTATTGGTTATATCATTAACTGGAATGTTTCTGTTTTACTCATCATTGGTATTGGTTATATCATTAACTGGAATGTTTCTGTTTTACTCATCATTGGTATTGGTTATATCATTAACTGGAATGTTTCTGTTTTACTCATCATTGGTATTGGTTATATCATTAACTGGAATGTTTCTGTTTTACTCATCATTGGTATTGGTTATATCATTAACTGGAATGTTTCTGTTTTACTCATCATTGGTATTGGTTATATCATTAACTGGAATGTTTCTGTTTTACTCATCATTGGTATTGGTTATATCATTAACTGGAATGTTTCTGTTTTACTCATCATTGGTATTGGTTATATCATTAACTGGAATGTTTCTGTTTTACTCATCATTGGTATTGGTTATATCATTAACTGGAATGTTTCTGTTTTACTCATCATTGGTATTGGTTATATCATTAACTGGAATGTTTCTGTTTTACTCATCATTGGTATTGGTTATATCATTAACTGGAATGTTTCTGTTTTACTCATCATTGGTATTGGTTATATCATTAACTGGAATGTTTCTGTTTTACTCATCATTGGTATTGGTTATATCATTAACTGGAATGTTTCTGTTTTACTCATCATTGGTATTGGTTATATCATTAACTGGAATGTTTCTGTTTTACTCATCATTGGTATTGGTTATATCATTAACTGGAATGTTTCTGTTTTACTCATCATTGGTATTGGTTATATCATTAACTGGAATGTTTCTGTTTTACTCATCATTGGTATTGGTTATATCATTAACTGGAATGTTTCTGTTTTACTCATCATTGGTATTGGTTATATCATTAACTGGAATGTTTCTGTTTTACTCATCATTGGTATTGGTTATATCATTAACTGGAATGTTTCTGTTTTACTCATCATTGGTATTGGTTATATCATTAACTGGAATGTTTCTGTTTTACTCATCATTGGTATTGGTTATATCATTAACTGGAATGTTTCTGTTTTACTCATCATTGGTATTGGTTATATCATTAACTGGAATGTTTCTGTTTTACTCATCATTGGTATTGGTTATATCATTAACTGGAATGTTTCTGTTTTACTCATCATTGGTATTGGTTATATCATTAACTGGAATGTTTCTGTTTTACTCATCATTGGTATTGGTTATATCATTAACTGGAATGTTTCTGTTTTACTCATCATTGGTATTGGTTATATCATTAACTGGAATGTTTCTGTTTTACTCATCATTGGTATTGGTTATATCATTAACTGGAATGTTTCTGTTTTACTCATCATTGGTATTGGTTATATCATTAACTGGAATGTTTCTGTTTTACTCATCATTGGTATTGGTTATATCATTAACTGGAATGTTTCTGTTTTACTCATCATTGGTATTGGTTATATCATTAACTGGAATGTTTCTGTTTTACTCATCATTGGTATTGGTTATATCATTAACTGGAATGTTTCTGTTTTACTCATCATTGGTATTGGTTATATCATTAACTGGAATGTTTCTGTTTTACTCATCATTGGTATTGGTTATATCATTAACTGGAATGTTTCTGTTTTACTCATCATTGGTATTGGTTATATCATTAACTGGAATGTTTCTGTTTTACTCATCATTGGTATTGGTTATATCATTAACTGGAATGTTTCTGTTTTACTCATCATTGGTATTGGTTATATCATTAACTGGAATGTTTCTGTTTTACTCATCATTGGTATTGGTTATATCATTAACTGGAATGTTTCTGTTTTACTCATCATTGGTATTGGTTATATCATTAACTGGAATGTTTCTGTTTTACTCATCATTGGTATTGGTTATATCATTAACTGGAATGTTTCTGTTTTACTCATCATTGGTATTGGTTATATCATTAACTGGAATGTTTCTGTTTTACTCATCATTGGTATTGGTTATATCATTAACTGGAATGTTTCTGTTTTACTCATCATTGGTATTGGTTATATCATTAACTGGAATGTTTCTGTTTTACTCATCATTGGTATTGGTTATATCATTAACTGGAATGTTTCTGTTTTACTCATCATTGGTATTGGTTATATCATTAACTGGAATGTTTCTGTTTTACTCATCATTGGTATTGGTTATATCATTAACTGGAATGTTTCTGTTTTACTCATCATTGGTATTGGTTATATCATTAACTGGAATGTTTCTGTTTTACTCATCATTGGTATTGGTTATATCATTAACTGGAATGTTTCTGTTTTACTCATCATTGGTATTGGTTATATCATTAACTGGAATGTTTCTGTTTTACTCATCATTGGTATTGGTTATATCATTAACTGGAATGTTTCTGTTTTACTCATCATTGGTATTGGTTATATCATTAACTGGAATGTTTCTGTTTTACTCATCATTGGTATTGGTTATATCATTAACTGGAATGTTTCTGTTTTACTCATCATTGGTATTGGTTATATCATTAACTGGAATGTTTCTGTTTTACTCATCATTGGTATTGGTTATATCATTAACTGGAATGTTTCTGTTTTACTCATCATTGGTATTGGTTATATCATTAACTGGAATGTTTCTGTTTTACTCATCATTGGTATTGGTTATATCATTAACTGGAATGTTTCTGTTTTACTCATCATTGGTATTGGTTATATCATTAACTGGAATGTTTCTGTTTTACTCATCATTGGTATTGGTTATATCATTAACAGGGATGTTTCTGTTTTACTCATCATTGGTATTGGTTATATCATTAACTGGAATGTTTCTGTTTTACTCATCATTGGTATTGGTTATATCATTAACTGGAATGTTTCTGTTTTACTCATCATTGGTATTGGTTATATCATTAACTGGAATGTTTCTGTTTTACTCATCATTGGTATTGGTTATATCATTAACTGGAATGTTTCTGTTTTACTCATCATTGGTATTAGTTATATCATTAACTGGAATGTTTTTGTTTTACTCATCATTGGTATTAGTTATATCATTAACTGGAATGTTTCTGTTTTACTCATCATTGGTATTAGTTATATCATTAACTGGAATGTTTCTGTTTTACTCATCATTGGTATTAGTTGTATCATTAACTGTAATGTTTCTGTTTTACTCATCATTGGTATTGGTTATATCATTAACTGGAATGTTTCTGTTTTACTCATCATTGGTATTAGTTATATCATTAACTGGAATGTTTCTGTTTTACTCATCATTGGTATTGGTTATATCATTAACTGGAATGTTTCTGTTTTACTCATCTTTGGTATTGGTTATATCATTAACTGGAATGTTTCTGTTTTACTCATCATTGGTATTGGTTATATCATTAACTGGAATGTTTCTGTTTTACTCATCATTGGTATTGGTTATATCATTAACTGGAATGTTTCTGTTTTACTCATCATTGGTATTGGTTATATCATTAACAGTGATATGCGAGTAACATTTATGTGGGACTTTGTAAAAGTATCTTAAGCTTCATTGTGTTGGCTCATACTAGAGCTGGGAGGACATTGTGTGCAGTTGAGGAATGAGATAAGCTCTTGGCAGCACCTAATCTCATATAAGAAGTTTTGGTTTACACGTGGGCAGAGGATTTACAGTATTCTTTTCTTTTTCAGATCACAATGAGATCACAGATGGGGAGATGCAGAGTGGGCATCAGTCAAAGGCCTGCAGGAAGTCCATTTGATGTGATGGATTCGACTGGGTGGATGTTCTGCAACTGGAGTGGCATACAGAATGGTTGCAGGCAGTCTTTCATTCATTAAGGCATGTGAGAGAGTGGATTGGGAGTAACGTGGAGACAGGCAAGGTTGAGGTACATCAGGGGCAGTGTGAAGCAAGTTTAGGGGATTGTTTATAGGAAGTTTGGGGTTGTCCTCAGCCTATGAAGAGAAGACAGGTATGGTTTTAGAAAAGAATCAGTTAAATCTATGAAGGAAAGCTAGATATGATATTTGGACTAGACATGGTGCAGGGTGATCAAACTTTTACTCAGTTTGAAGTTATTTAGAGGGAGGTTTGGTTTGTTGGTCAGCAAATGATGTTAAATGTTTTCTTATATCGGGTAATTGGTGTGATGTTGGGATTGCTATTATACGTACACCGAATGATATTCAACTTTATTCCTTTTAATGGCTGGTTAGGTTGGATGTTTGGTAGGAGAGCGGGGGAACAGCCTGGTCAGGCTGGTGGGTGGAGAAGAGGGACAGGCATGCCCTTATCTGTTCCCCCTCTGGTTTTGGATGTTCATTTCAATGAGTTGGGAAAGGAAAGTGAGTATTTGGAGGTGGCTGGATAATTAAGCAAGCAGGGCTAAGGAAGCTGCTTATTTAATTGGATGTTAATTGAATAATTGGTAAATGAAGTGAGTGATGGGACACTGCTTCATAAGTAAGTGAGTGGATGTCTGGACACTGTTTACTGGATCAGGATGAGCAAGGTCACACTGTCCTGATTAACATTACGTGGATGTTGATGCTGGAATTCATTGAGCTATACTATGTTTCAGTTGTAATTAATAAATATTGGCTAATAAAGTTATGTTTATGGAAGTTTAATGTTGTTGTCTTTCAGCTTTTCCCGGTTAGGGGTTGCCACAGCGGAACTCCAGTCCTCTAATGATTGGCAGTAGATTTTCATGGTGACAAGTTGCCAGCTCGACGCCCAACCTTCAATGAAGGCACCCCCATTCACGCATGTCTTTCAGAATGCCACTCGACCTGCGGGGAGGACATGCAGACTCCACACAGAAGGCACTCCCTGCATACTAGCTGAGAATCGAATGAGACAACCTCTTGCTGTGAGGCAACAATGCTACCGCTGCACCACTGTGGATTTTAATAAAGCTCATCAAATGTCATTCAGTATGATGTGTTGAACAGGACTGGGACAAAATAGTTTAACAATGTACCCAAGATACTATAACATGTCTTTGTTCCATTTGTTCTGCATCTCTATGAATGAAAGGCGCATTAGTCAATGGAATATCCTGAACTAAAAAGTTAGGGCTTAGACAGAGGAAATGAGCAGCTCTTGGTTTCAAAATAATGACACCTATTGGTATATAGGCAAAATAGTTTGTGGGCATAGGTGAGAAGTGTGGTGGTCTCTAAAATAATAGCAAACATTCAGCTTCCAGAGCAAAAAAAAAAAAATGTTTATCACAAATTAGTTTTGTGTAAAATAAGCATGTCTCTTTGTTGTATACTACAATAGCCTCCAAGGATGCTATTTCTTTGAGAAAATGAACGTTTGTTGTTTTTGAATAACACAGCAAAGAAAATGGTTGTTTGTAGTTTGCTTTTCACCTTTCTTTTGGTAAATTAAGATATCTTTGTTTAAATATGATCCTCACATTTGACTATGTATGTTCTATATACAGAACTGACTACAGACAGGTGAATTAAGTGAGCCACAAAAATAAATAAATACATAACTAAATAAATAAATAAATACGTTAATAAAACAATAATAAAAAGCAATAAAGCAGATGTAAGTGCAGTAATAACTCAAGGTTCAGACTGAAAAACATGCTGAGGGGGAACATTATTACACACAACGACTTCCGCAATTAGGAAAAAGTTTTATCAAGTTGTGTGTGTGTATGTGTTTGTGTAATGCTTGTCCTCTGCATGATTATCAGTCTGCAGTTTGTTTGAAAGTGAATAAATCACACTAAACAAGGCATCCACTAGACATCAGAGATATAATTTGGACTTTTTGTTTCATTTGTAAACAAAGGCTGATTACAGATTAAAGTGGTTGTGATTCCAAAATAGTATGCAATATATTAACATGAAATATGGTTTATAAGCATGAAGACATTTGGAAAAGAGTTATGCATAAGTAACACACACTGGAGGCTGAGTGACCTTAGCTACTTTTATTTCACTTATGGGGTAAGTAAAAGATTGTTTCCTGTCAGGCTACAGAGTGGAGGCCTTGGATCTAGTTCAATGTTACAGTGAGGGAGAGTGCAGGCAGATAGCCATACTGACAGCCTACTTACTTATTGTGCTGTCTGTATGGACAGAGAATAAGCATTGAACAAAAGATAAAATGGTGTCAACTACAATCCAAATGCTTCTATACCAGAATGCTATCATGTCATGTCTGCCTTTTTGTGGAGACTAAGAAAGAGCAGTGGGATGCAGCAGATGTCAGATGTGGAATGCTGTTTCTCTAAAAGGTGGAAAAGTACGTAGAATGTTTATGTTCACTACAGAATGAGAACAAGAAATGCACTTTTTTATTGTTCCATATAAGTTTAAACTTACATTTAAGGTAAACAAATACATAAACGTCATCAATCACTGTAGTCCTTTCAGTAATACCAAATTGTCTTTTTAAATTGCTGCAACCTGTATAAGAATTTGTGTCGGGCTATAGTTAATGATGATAGACTGGCACTTGAGAAATACTGTCAGAAAATCTGGACTTATCTTAAATAAAGCTTTGATTCTAACATAAGTGACCAGAACACTGAGGTTAAAATACTCTGATACTCTGAAAGTCAAGAAGGTTTCTTTGAAATGCTAAGGAATATACATTTGCAGATATGTCAGAGAACAGAGATAATGAGGCTGTTAAATGAGAGTTAGGGAGAATGGGACTTGTTACAGTATTAGAAATCAGAACTATTTTACTTTTGTTCAGTAGAGTATGATTATATGATATTTAAAATTCTGAAAACCAGGAAAGGTTAAAGGTCTAGTTGAAACACTGAGGTTTGGATGTGTGTAAGTATAGAGAAGAATGTAGCAATGTATGCAGCATTCTTCTCATCCTTATCTTAAAATAGGAATGGAAATCCTATACTTCTATTACAATCTAAACATATCTCTACTTATTTCTACTAGCATTTGTAAAGAGATTTTAAAAAGACCTGCATGGTTTTGATGTCTGAAAAGGCAGCCTTACAATTATATTCTTCCATCTCAAAACATAACTTGCATTTTCACTATAAGTACTTACAGTCTCTAAGCTATATATAGATATGTCTTGATTCTGTAATTTTTCTGTTCAAAGCTTTATTTATACATTTTTCACATTTTTGCACATCAGAATTTCTCTTACCTTCCTGCTATTTGAAATACTGTATAATTAACAGTATATACCATTACAATAATATATGCATCTGTGAATTCAATTACTGCAGGCTGTAAAATTGTTTTTAACTATTTTACTCTTTTTATTGAGAAGAAAACGCTCCATGTACTACCACCAAATATGTTATTTATTTTTCACTAAAGTCTGACTTGGAACAACCCAATTTTCAGCAGAGACCTGGGGAGAAACACTCTAGACACATGTATTGTAACATAGGATTTCACCAGCGCACCCAAAGGGAACCCACATGAATGCAGTGAGGACATACAGACTCTACACAGAAGGTACCCCATCCAAGAATGGAACTGGACAACCTCTTGCTGTGAGATGACAATAAAAACCGCTTCCCCACTGCACCAGTCTATTCAAATGAACAAAGAAAGATGCAAATATTCCAATTTTCAGATAAAAAATATGGCATCAGCTAAAGTCAAGAAATCAGCAAACATGAATCTTACTTAACTACAATACTCAAGCACTCCTGAAGTTTAAATGCTTCTGAAAAGCTGATGTCTTGCTACATTTTTTTTAACATGGACTATTTAGTTGACAAAGTTGACTTTTTGCTCTGTATTTGTAAAATGATAACATGCTGTTTCTGAATACATCTTCAGAACATTGTGAGAAACTAGGTAGTGGATAGCCAGTAGTAAGTACATAAGTAAAAGGAACAAATGCAAATTTCAACATATTTGTGTGTATGGGAGGTATCCTGATAACACATTAAGTTAACTAGTATAACAAAATGTCGATAGCGCCATGGATAAAAATGATACATGCTGTAAGAGGCAAAGAAGATGCAGCAATTCGAAAATCTTGAGATTTAATATGTGCTTGAAATAAGATAGATTGATATTGCTTTGCCATGTTAGTGCTGGGGCTTATTTTTCTTGATGTATTTTTAATTTAGACACAGTAATGGAAACTTCATTCATATCTCCATTTTTTTAATTAGCTCATTTTGTCAGATGACCAGGTGCCATAGCACCAAATGTCCTGTACAAAAGCCAACATGTAGAGAAGCCCTGCTATGCTATGAATGTTTGTGTTCACGTTTAATATGACAGAAGATTGCTTTGACACTGTCCTATAATTCTCCCATTCCACTACTGACAGGCAATTTTATAACAGAAATTGTATAGATTGTATTACAAGTATTGTTTATCAAACTGCGTGTGTGTGTGTGTGTGTGTGTGTGTGTGTGTGTGTGTGTGTGTGTGTGTGTGTGTGTGTGTGTAGGGTTTAGTATGACTAACATCTACTAGCATTTTCACAACTTTTTTTTTTACTTTGCATGTGCCTGAGAATAAAAGAGAGAAACAAATACTTTGTATAAGCATTAGCCTCAGAGGAACTGAATGAGTAGTTTTTGGCAGAAATGGTACTTATGTAGCAGGAATAAAATTTTTTGACTTTCACCATTGCATCCATTTCTGCTTTAGTTGTTTATAATAATGTTGTGCCTTTAAGAAATAAAGTCTTATAATTGGGTCTCTGACCATGTCCAGCTTATTATATGGTTGCTAAGAAATTTAACTAAGAGAAAAGCTTGAGAGATGAATCTTGGCATTCATGACAAAATCACATAATAGATGGTTATGATCAGAGAGCTGACCATAATTCTTTGTACTGCATGAAGTTTTTTTTTTCGTCAGCTGTACTTACTATCAGTTACAAAAGAAAGAAAGAATGAGAGAGAGAGAGAGAGAGAGAGAGAGAGAGAAAGAAAGTGTAGGTGTTTTTCTGGTATCAAATACTGGAGCTGCATCAAACAGACTGCAGCATTACCTCTCAACGTATTTGCTTAAGAATTCTGGATGAAAATAATTGGGGAAGATGGGATACAAATGAAGGATATGTTTAAGTATAGCTTTGATTCACTTAAATATTTAATAGAGCATCAAGCTTTGCATCAACACACACTTTTAAAATTAAAGAATGAACCTCTAATCTATGATGACTGACAGTATTGACTGATGGTAATCCTTAGGGATTTACCAGAAAATCAAATGTTTTACAAAGATGGAGCTAGGAAAAGTAGCCAAAATCAGAAATATTATACATAATCAAGCACATGAGAAGTGCAACAGGCAGAAACAAAGAGCTCCTCTGCAGGAGATCAAACAACTTTTAAACACTGTTATATATTTGTTCTACCATAAATATGTTTGTAAGTGTGGCAGAGTTAAGTTCTGACAGCTTTTAAAAGCAGCACTTAGGTTGTCCTATATATCATATTGTTAAGCATCCCTAAGCATCGTTAAGATTGTCACTTATGCTCGGGGAGTACATGAGAAGTTAATCTTTTTCCTGATTTCTGAGTACAACTGCTGATCTCCATGCTCTGCAATTAATTAATCAATTATTGATTAATATGCAATTAATTCTCTTGATGTTGGCTTGGCATGGGTTTGGTCTGTCCAGATTTTTTTCCAAGGTATTTGAGACAGTCTTCCATTTTTTATTAATATCATGACAAAACTGATATAGACATACAGTGGATATAAAAAAGTGTACATACCACTGTTAAAATGCCAGGCTTTTGTAATAAAAAAGACCACAATAAATCATTTCAAAATGTTTTCCACCTTTAATGTGACCTATAACCTGTACAATTCAATTGAAAAACAAACAAATCTGTTAGGGGAAAAATATAAAAAAATGAAAAAAATAAATGTACAATAAGCTGGTTGCATAATTGTGCACTCCCTTAATCTAATACTTTGTTGAAGCACCTTTTGATTTAATTACAATATCCAGCCTTCTTGGGTAGGAGTCTATGAGCATGGCACATCTTGACTTGACAATATTTACCCACTCTTCCTTGCAAAAGTGCTCCAAATCTATCAGATTGCTAGGGCATCTCTTCTGCACAGCCCTCTTCAGGTCACCATACAGATTTTCCATTGGATTTAAGTCTGGGCTCTGGATGGGCCATACAAAACTTTAATTTGCTTCTGGTGAAGCCATTCTTTTGTTGATTTGGATGTACGCTTGGGGTCATTGTCGTGTTGAAAGGTAAAATTTCTCTTCATCTTCAGCTTTCTGGCAGGCTCCTGAATGTTTTGGGGCAAAAGTGACTGGTATTTGGACATATTCATAATTCCCTCCACCTTGACTAAAGCCACAGTTCCAAATAAAGAAAAGCAACCCCAAAGCCCAATACTGCTACTACCATGCTTCACCATAGGGATGGTGTTCTTTTGGTGATGAGAAGTGTTGTTTTGCGCTAAATGTACCTTTTGGAATTGTGGCCAAAAAGTTCAACCTTGGTCTCATCATACCATAACACATTTTCCCACATGCTTTTGGGAGACTTGATGTATTATTTTACAAATGTTATCTGGGTCTGGATGTTTTTCTGTGTGAGAAAAGGCTTCTGTCTTGCAACCCTACCCCATAGTCCAGACATTGGGAGAATACTTGAGATTGTTGTCACATGTCGTACACAACCAGTACTTACCAGAAATTCCTGCCACTCCTTCAGTGTTGCTGTAGGTCTCTTGGCACCCTCCCTGGCCAGTTTTTGTCTTGCTTTTTCATCAATTTTAGAGGCATGTCCAGTTCTTTGCAACATCACTGTTGTCTGATATTTTCTCCACTTTTTGATGACTGTCTTCACTGTATTCCATGGTATAGCCAATGCTGTGGAAATTTTTTGTACCCTTCTCCTGACTGATAGCTTTCAACAATGAGATCCTTTTGATGCTTTGTAAGCTCTCTGCTAACCATGGCTTTTGCTGTAGCAGGCAACTGAGCAAATGTCAGAAAAATCCTACTAGGACAGCTGAGCTTTATTTAGGATTAATCAGAGTCTCTTTAATTGATGGCAGGTGTGTACCCAAGAAGACCGAATGCTGTAATTAAATCAAAAGGAGCTTCAACAAAGTATTTGTTTAAGGGTGTGCACACTAAAGCACCTAGCATATTGTATGTTTTTTTATTTTTTTATATTTTCCCCTAAAAGATTTGTTTGTTTTTCAATTGAATTGTGCAGGTTATAGGTCACATTAAAGGTGGGAAAAGTTTCAAAATGATTTATTGTGGTCTCATTTTTTTTATCTCACAAAAACCTAGCATTTTAGCAGGGGTGTTTACACTTTTTATATCCACTGTATATGTAGCTGGATAGATGACAAATTGGTTGATGAACAGAAGGGGCCAGGATAGAATTAAGAATCCATGCCCTGATTTCAAAACTTTAGGCATGGATATACCACAGGTTTGGTATTTAGCCTTTGCTTTTTTACCTATTAATGTCTGATTGCACAACTTCAGCGAGAGTTTGGCTTAATAAATTTGGTGATGACATTAAAATTTGTTGCCTAGTTATTAACACTGTTGATTATTATTCCCTTCAAAGGTATCTGGATAGCTTAACTAATCGGGTACAAATGAAAAGCATGAATTTTAATAATAAATTTATAGTTATGCATTTAGGGGTCAGAAATCTTTGATATCGCTATGCTTTAGATAATCATACATGCCTATTCTCAGACTTGGTTAAAGACTTGGGCATTTTGGTGGATTCCTCCTTGAAGTTTGCAGTACATGCATATGCCACTAGGAAATGCTATGGTCTAATTAAGAACATTTCATGTTATTTCACCAGCAGGGAAAAATATGTTCTGATAAAGCTGCAAGTTGTATTCTTGCTATTATTGAATTTGACAACTCTTTCTGATTAACTAGAATTTATCACTTGAAAGCACTAAAGGGTATTCAAATAAGATTCATAAAACAGGTTGTGGGAATCACAGACATATCACTTAATAGGAGACTTGAATACCTGTATTTCTATTCTATTGCATATAATCGCCTAAGGAGTAGATTTAATTTTAGTCCATAAATGCTTGTGCAGTAATGAAATGGTAGCCATACTGGGTATTGAATTTATTGTTCATAACACCAACACAAGAAATAATAATTATTTGGTCAACCTACCTGTCGCTCATCCCACTCTTACATAGATGTCAAGCAGGCGGGGTATTTCGTTTAGATGCTTTAAAACATAGAAACACATCAGGATAGATAGCAGCACCATCAAATATAAACAAACTGGTTAACAAACAGACCTTACATATATACATGCTTACATCTCAACAGCTTACTACAAATGAGATCAGACTTGCACATGCTCAGTATTTGTACACTTGTGGAAGCCCTTGGATAGGCTCTTAAAGATACATACACACACATTGATCTACATCCTCCCTCTTAAAACATTGCCCTCGGAAAAAACAACATTAGAGTTAGACATACATTATTATAAACATTAGAAACAAGCACGATGTTCATGTCTAAGTTACCATGTATCTGTTACATAGTCTGGAGATACAACCGGATCTTGTAACATAACAATCTGGACTGACTTTAGAAATAGACTCAGTCTTCGAAGAGCAACTCATATCTGGAACTTCTGGATTCATCACAGGAAGGGGAATATTTTCTTAAACTTCCTCTGTAATTGGAACACCGGACAACTCACACTGAGATAAAGTCTTAGTCACAGGCTATGTGCTGTGTTATAGGATAGGACACCATATCAAATGTTTCCAGTTCTGCCTAAACTCTACTCCTTCTGATTCCACAATGTACGATCTCAGCTCTGGGCAAATATTCTTTGCAACACCAATCCGATCAGAACCTTAGGATGTTTGCAACCTCACCACTTCTCCTTCTCGTAATGGATTGATAGTTTGCTGGTCTTATCATAGTAGGACTTCTGTGGTAAACACTTCTTCAACAGATTGGTTTTCACTGACCTGTTGTTCTTGACACATGGAACCAACAACTGACTACTGATTCGTAATGCAGTTCTGGTTTGCCTTGACAGAAGTCTCTGAGCAGGTGAAGCACAATGTTTATCACAAGGAATGTTTCTGAGATTCAAGAAATTCAGGAAAAAAATCACTATTGTCTCATTTTAACTTTTCTTGTAACTGTTTCACACCTTGAACTGCATGTTTTGCCAAACCATTTGACTGCAGGTACTCAGGGATACTCATGACATGAGTAGAGTCCCATTCTTCAGCAAATCTTTTGAACTGTTGGCTTGGAAACTGTGTGACATTGTCAGAAATAACTGTGTGCGGACTACCATGTACTGCAAAATGATGCTTCACCTTAGTAATGACAGTACTGGATGCTAGATTAGGAAGTAGGTCAAACTCGAACCAATTGGAATAAGAGTCTAGTAACACCAAATAATGTTGACCATTCCACTCGAAAATGTCTGTGGCTACTGTCAACCAAGGTAGTTCAGGAATCTGGTTTAGCTGAAGTGGTTTCTTCTGTTGATGTGGCTTAGTATTATTACACATGGAACAAGATGAAAGTGCTCTCTCAATATCTTGTGACATAGAAGGCCAAAATATTAGACCTCTCACCCTTCTTTTGGTAGAGTTGGCTCCTTGGTGACCATAATGCAAGATAGTAATGTACTCTTGTTGCAAGGACTTTGGATCAATTACTTTTGGACCTTTCATAATGATACCTTTGTCATCTCTGTATGGAAAATAAGGTTGCACTTCTTGAGGTAAAATACATTTTTTATGGCCATCATTGATTGATAAAGTAGGTGAGCCTCTGTAAAATTGGATCTGTGGCTGTATGATCTCTCAGCTCATCAAGACGTGTGGAAGAAAAATTTCTCACTTCCATGACTTCAAAATCAAGGTTCTCATCCTCATGCTGTTCTGTGGTGTTTCTGGGTGATCTGGATAATGTATCGGCAATATAAAGAACTTTGTCTTTCTTGTAGACAAGATAGAAATTATACTTTTGCAATCTCAACACCATGCATTGCAATCTCAACATCATGCATTGTAATCTGGCTGGAGTTGAAGGTATATTCTTTCTTAGGATAGGGACTATAGGATGGTGGGCAGTTTTGGTCTGGTATGTCTACCATAAACATAATCATGGAACTTTGAACATGCAAAAACAATTGTGAAAAGCTCTTTCTCTATCTGAGCATACTGCATTTCAATTTGGGTAAGAGTTCTCAATGCATAAGCAACAGGTTGACCCTCTTTTAAAATGACTGGACCAAGACTAAATTTCAAAGCATCACATGAAAGAGTAACTGGTTTGTGGACATCATAGTATCTGAGAGTTGGTGAACTAGCACTTCTCTGTTTCAGGACATTAAATGCTTTTTGGCATTGCTCTAAACAAGACCAGGATACATCTTTATGTGTCAGCTCTCGAAACGGTTCTGATAGTTGGCTCAAGTCTGAAATTAACTTGCCTAGGTAGTTAACCATGCCAAGAAAATATTGCAGGGCTTGAACATTGTCTGAAGCTGGCATCTCCAGAATAGCTGTGTGCTTTGAACAGTCTGGTCATAGGCTTGAACTAGTAAATAAATGACCAAAATAAGTAACCTCTTGTAGCCTGAATTTGCATTTCTGTGGACTGAGCTTAAGATTCACTTGATATGCTCTTTTCAGAACTTTTCTGTCATGCGCAACTTCACCATTACCTCCTACTAGTATGTCGCCTACTATAATAGTACAAGGATACCTAGAAAAAAAAGTTGCTCCATTATATGTAGAAAAACTTCACTTGCAGAATTTATCCCAAATGGCATTCTCAGAAATCTGTACCTGCCAAACAGAGTACTTAATGTAGTGAGCAATGATGACTTCTTGTCAAGCTGAATTTGCCAAAATGAACTCTTTGTACCTAAGACAGAAAAAACAATGACATTTAGCATCAGAGCTGTGACTTCTTCAACTATACACATTGAATGATGAAGTCTTTTTAATGTTTTGTTCAAATCTCTTGGAGCAGTACATATTCTGATGTCATCTGACCTTTTCTTATGAGCTACCACCATGGAAGATACCCATTCAGTTGGTTCTGCAACTGGAGAAATCACACCTTGCGGCACCATTTTATGTAACTCAGCTTTGACTCTGTCCTACATGGTTATCGGAACTTTTCGAGCTGGCCGGATAATTGGACTGACATCTGGAATTAACTTCATACTCTGAGGCTCTAAATAAAAATCTGCCTAAGCAGCAGAGACCTCCAAAGCAGACACCCAAGCAACCGCTACCCCAAAACAAAACACGTGCAACACATAGCTCACAAAGCCTGTGTGCCGTACAGTCACAGCCCTTAAAGCTAAACAACACACCTGATACACTTGTAATAGGTGACTCTATCATCAGGCACACTGACGTCCCGCTCACCAGGCTGAACAAGGAGAAGGTCATGGTGAGCTGCCTGTCGGGCGCTAGGATACGCCATATAACACAAGCACTCAGGTCACTCCAAGGCAAGTACAAATATGAGTCAGTCATTGTCCATGCTGGTGTGAATGACCTGAGACGTACCTCCCTGAACTACATGAAAAGAGACATAGAGGAGCTTTCTGAGCATGTAGCCCAGGCTGGTATGACCCTGACCTTGAGTAGCATCTTACCCTCACCAAGAATGATGCCACAATATGAAGACAAGATTATCAATTTCAACAACTGGCTTAAGTGTTGGTGTCATTCCAAAGAGAGCCAATGCCTGTCAGCCTGGGATGACATGCTCGACAAGCCACAATGCTTCGCTAGGAACGGCTTGCACCTGTCACCTCTGGGTTTTTGGATATTGGCAAAGGCTCTTGCTACCCCCATAGTGTCTTTTTTAGGCAAGGCTCAAAAGACAAACCCACCTCCATAGGTATTACAAGGGATAAGAAACTAAGAGTAAAGCTACTCAACGCCAGAATTCTAAACATCAAGATGCATGCACTCGAAACTCTCCTTAGCGTGGAGAACATTGATATCTGTGCAGTAACAGAAACCTGGTTCAAGGCTCCCGAGAGCACCCCAGCACTACCAGGTTATACCTCATACCATGCTTTTCGGCACCAAAACTTGGACCGAACCACAAAAGGAGGGAGAGTATCAATATTTGTCAAAGATACCCACACCTCCAGGTTGGTGGCACAGCACGAAGCATCAGAGACTATCCATGTGCAA
Organism: Protopterus annectens; assembly: GCF_019279795.1. Classification (NCBI taxonomy): domain Eukaryota; kingdom Metazoa; phylum Chordata; order Ceratodontiformes; family Protopteridae; genus Protopterus; species Protopterus annectens. The sequence continues at coordinate 1,596,931,121 of NC_056735.1, read as the reverse complement.
CTAACAGTGGGGTAAAACTGCCTTCTAGTTTATAGCCTACTACAGACCACCCTCCCAAACCCAGGAACCCCACTCGGCCTTCCTGAGAACACTGGAAAATATGAAGGTATCTCCAAACACCATTATATTGGGCGACTTCAACTACCCTAACATAGACTGGCAGCATTACTCTAGCTCCAACACCGTAGCCCAAAGGTTCCTAGAATTTATAAACTCAAATGCTATGGAACAACTTGTTACCACTCCCACAAGAGGGGAAAGCATACTGGACCTGATCATCACCAACATGGGGACTCTATGCTCCAGACCAGAAGTTTATCCCTCACTGGTAAGATCAGACCATAAACTAATCTCACTAGATATTCACATCCCGACTCCACCCCCTGCCCTGAAAACCACAGTGAAAAACTTCTCTAAAGCAAATTTCACACTCCTCAAAACCGAGGTGGAATCCTTCAAAGCCCCCGGGCCTGTGGAAAATATGGCCCAGACAGCAGAATCCTTTATAAACGCATTCTATGAACACCTTCAGGAATGCATGGATCATGCAATCCCAAATAAAACCAAGACCCAATCCTCCAAAGGCAGACGTCCTGTCTGGTGCACCCCAGCCATAAACAAACTATACAATAGAAGGAGTAAGCTAATAAGCTGATAGAGCAAAATCCCAAAAAGGGAAGGCACCTCTGATCAGTATTAGCAAAAAACTACGGGTACTCATAAAATCATCTAAGGCCAGCTTCGAGAGAAAAATTGCACAGGACACTAAGGATAATTACAAGACTTTCTTTAGTTATGTTAGGAACCTGGGTGGGAATTCCCAGATATGCTCAAAATTAGTCCAAAATGACAAAAAATACACCGAACCCACAGACATTGCCAACATCCTAGCTGACAGGTTCAGCGCAAACCCCCCCCCCACCAAAAGGGCAAATATCTATCCCAGCAGAGTGCTGCCCCCCTGATATCTCAGATGCTTAGGTAAGAGCTGCCCTCTCCAAAGCAAAAAACACAGCATCAATGGGACCAGATGGTGTCCCGGGCTGCGTCCTACATGAACTCCAAGAAGAGCTAAACCCAAACATAAAACTACTGTTCAATCTCAGCCTTACTGCAGGATATGTACCCAAAGAGTGGCGTACAGCAACAGTGGTCCCACTCCACAAAGGTAGTGCCTCAATGGATCCTGGAAACTATTGCCCCATAAGCCTGACAAGCTTGGTCTGCAAAGCTATGGAAAGGATCATCATGGACCTCATAAATAAAGATATTAGGGACCTAGAGACACTGGATCCTACCCAGTTCGGCTTTGTTAAGGGCAGATCCTGCCTCTTAAACCTGGTTGATTTCTTTGAAACAGTCACCAAGGCCATTGATGAGGGGAAGGTGGTCCACACAGCCTACCTGGAACTCGTAAAAGCCTTCGATACAATACCCCACTCGGGCATTATAGATAAGCTCACCAGCTTAAATATAAACCCCTATATCACTAGATGGGTTGCAAACTGGCTCAAGGACAGAACCCACATGGTTAGAATTGCTAGAGCCATGTCAGACTCCAAACCAGTTACAAGTGACGTCCCACAAGGCTCAGTCCTGGGACCTCTCTTGTTCAGTATATATTTCTCGGAGGTACAGGCCAACACGGAAGGACTGTGGCTGACCAAGTTCGCAGATGACTGCAAACTGGGCACCGTAATTGACTCTCCAGCTGACACAAGCATCCTCCAAAAGGGCCTCATAGAAACAGACAACTGGTGCCAGAGCCATGGCCTCAAGCTAAATTCCAAAAAGTGTATAGTCATCTCCTTTGGCAAAAACAATGTGCCCACAAATTACCACATAGGTGGTAATCCATTAAGTACAGAAAAAGTAATTAGGGACCTGGGGACCTAAGTTGATAGCAATCTTTCATTTGACAACCACGTGGCCAAAGTGGTTAGAAAAACATTTTATATAGCCCACCTAATCATGAAGGGATTCACATCTAGATCAGGGGAGGTCATCGTGCCTCTTTACTCATCCCTCATCAGGCCCATAATTGAGTACAATGCCCCTTTTGTGATGTACCTTACCAGACACCTGCAGCAACTGGAAAGACCCCAAAGGTACCTCACCAAGAGGATCAAAGGGTTCAAACAGATGCCATATGCTGCCCGGTTAAAGAAACTCCAGCTCTACTCAGTGGCATACTGGCTGCTCAGAGGCGATCTGTGCCTGACATATAAAGGCATGTCCAACCTGGAATTAATGGACATGCTGCACCTCAGAAAATCCAAATCCCATCGAGCTACGCGCTCGAGAGACTTGAACCTCAACACTGAAATAAATAGGACATGCTGGAGGGACAGATTCATAACCCAGAGGCTCCCTTCACTCTGGAATAAAATCCCAGTCCAGGTTAGGCAGAGTCCCTCATTGACTCTCTTCAAGAGGAATCTTGATGAATGGATGGGAGATCGTAGGTTTACCCCGGGTATCACTTCTGTGTCACTGTTAGACAGAGGCACAGTATACTAACCTCGAAAAAGGGCATAGCAAAATTAATTTAAAATGGGTGGCAAAAGCCAAACACACTCTGGCTAGGCTTATAAATGCCCTAGGGCAGATAGCCTAGTATGAACCTATGAACCTATGGAGCACACAACTGGAAGCTTCCCTAGTTTATCTTCAAAGAGATCAGCATAGGTAGAAAAAATGTACTGGACAAGTTAGCATAGTGGTCTTTTAAGCTAACATGATGGACTTCCTTATTAAACAAAAGCAGTCCTATTTTCAAACTGTCTCTGAGTCCTAATAATGACTGGATGTGCCTCTTGACCACATAAAATAACAAGTCGCAACATCTCCCTACAGAGTAACTTGAAAACAATACTGAGCCTTCAGTCTGAATTTCTTCACCACCATAAGCAACAAGCTTCACACACTTTGCCAAATCAAGCCTTTCACCATGACACACTATAGCAAACATTTCTGCTGACATAACATTGCACTTGGAACCTGTGTCAACTTTGAGCTCTGTGGGTTTGCCGTTTATCCGAGCAGTACAAAATACTTCATTCTTTGCTCTAAAATCTATTGCATTGACTGTTTCATAAAGCACTGACACACCATCAGTATAAAGAGAAGGGTTGCAGCTCTGTAAAGGATCAACTCATTTCTTAAAATGTTCCCTTTTCATAAAATAATGTGGGCCTTTTGATTTACAAAACCTTTTGAAATGAATCCATTTATTGCAGTTGTAGCATTGCTGACCAAAAGCTAAATATGTCTCCTTTTTAGATTCATGACTTCCACCACAATTACGACAGTTGGCAATGAAACTAGGTGGGGGCCCATGCTTTGTGTTTGCCGACTCACTCTTATACTTCACTGAGACTATGTGGACTCAAGAACTTGCTAGAAAGCTCTGAGATTTACCAGTGGGTGCTGCAGGGGCTACAGTTGCTGCCTTGTGCTTGGGCCTGTTTCTTTTATCCATATGCTGCATACTATCAACATGAGCTTTGTCACTGTGCCTTCTAGACCTAGTCACATTTGTAAATATATCTGTGTGCTTTTCTGTGAGCTCGTATATCTGACAAATCGCAATGGCCTTATTCAAAGTTAAATCACTGTCATGAAGCAAAATCTTTCTCACAGCTTCATTTTTAATACCACACACGTCTGTCTTTTATCAACTCATCCCTTAAATCACAAAATCTGCATATTTTAGCCTTGTTTCTCAAGTTAATTATATATGTTGTAAAAGTTTCACCAGGCTTTTGATCCCTTGTGTAAAATAAGTGCATTTGTCTGGGGGTTACGCATTTCTCTAAATTTACATTTTATGCACTCAGGGTCCTCCCTTGACTCAGCCTGTGCAACAATATGATGGTTTTCACCATCTTCCCTTTCCTGTATATACAGCAGGTGCATACATAAATGAAAGTGCCCTTTTAATAGTTTCTGACCCAGCTAAATTAAGCAGAATAAATGCCTATGTTCAGTCACCTTTATCAGAAAATGCAGCCTGTATGAAAATGTCGTACTCTTGTTCAAACACACTACCTTTCTCTGCAATATTATTGTTAAACACAAGTGCACTGGGTTTTCAAAATCTGTCTGCTATGCCCACAAAGTATGTGTTTGTGCATACAATAAACATATGGCCCTTGTAATTGTGTACAAACAAACTGTTCTGTAAGCTTGTAATGATATTCAAATGCACAATAAACTCTTCAAAATACTGTACTTTGCGAAATATGCTCTGTAATGCCTGTATTTTTCGAAATAACTTTACTGTAGTACTCCACAAACATGCAAACATTTCATATACTTCTGATAACTCGGATATCTTTAATTAATATGAAAAATACATGCTTAGCAAAAATGTGGTAATTTCCTCTTATTTTATTTGTTTTATGCAATGCTGACTTTATTTCAAACATTTTTCGTAGTTATTTGAATATTTTTATCAATATCAGACATATTGGTTTATCCAAATATTGTTTAGAGCATTCTGGATGCCTCGTTTCATATTTTGCAAATAAGAAATAGTCTTGAGCAAGTTTTAATATCTGAAATTCATTTCTGACCTGTTTTGCAAATTATACATGCAGTAGGGATGATTCACTCCTTTACATTCCTGCAATGCCAACCGAGTGCTCTCAGACATAAATGGAAGAAACTGGAACTCTTTCTGGCAATGAAGTGTTTTGGCCATTCTTCTTCTAACCTCATGTCCCTTTAGACATGCCACTTTTGACACCATGTCCTTTTAGAAATGCCACTTCTGATACCATGTCCTTTCAGACATGCCACTTCTGGCACCATGTCGCTCATCCCTCTCTAACATAGATGACAAACAGGTGGGGTATTTCGTTTAGATGCTTTAATACATTGAAACACATCAGGATGGATAGCAGCATCATAAAATATACATAAACTAGTTAACAGACAGGCCTTACATATATACATGCTTACATCTCAACAGTTTACTTCAAAATGGCAGTCAGACTTGCAGATGCTCAGTATTTATACACTTGTACAAGCCCTAGGATAGCTTCTTAAAGGTACACACACATACATTGATCTACATCACCTACATCATATTTTCAGAAAAAATATTTTTTTTTCACCATAGAGCAGGTAGGTTATGAAATTCTTTGCCAATACACATAAGATGAGCTACAGAATTAGAGACATTTAAGATATTGTTGGATTATTGGTTTAAGAATATAACCATTGTTTTAGTTCTGCAAGTTCTAGAATAAATGCGTGAATATTAAAGATTTTAATGTTTTCTTGAGGTAATTTCTATACATCTATTGGATTAAGAAAGGATCATCAGGCTTGTTTGATGAGACTGAGCTGTAGCCAGAGTATCACATTTTTATTTGCTGAGCCCTCCCTCCCACAAAAAAACAACAGTTTAGCACTTAAAATGTTTTCACTTGTCTTGTCAGAACATTTTTAATTAACAAAGCTAAAATCATCACTTCAAAAATGGATGTATGTGCAGCCAGAGCTAAGCATTTCTGCTGGTTACTGCTATACCACCTTGATGATAAAAAATAAAATATCAGTTTGGAGTCTAAAACTAATGATGCAAAAAGACAACCTTGACAGCAACAGCAAACTACTTCTAAACTGAGCATATCTTAGTCTTTATTCCTGGATACATCGGAGTGGTGATCTTGCCTAGAAATCTGGCTTTCATTAAGATGAACAATCTGTAGCTATGAATGCCCTGGCAAATATCTTCAATAAGTAGTTTATTCTATCAATCCAAATCATATACAAATAAGAATTGTCACTTTTGCCACTGAAAATAAAGGGAACAATCTGAATAGTAAATTGTTCAGGTGATGTGTTTCCACTCTTGAAGACAGTGCTTGTGAGAACAACTTGAGGACTGCTTATGTGTTTTATTAGGGTACAGCCTAACACCCTAATAATGGGCGATTTCAACTACCCCACCATTAACGGGGAAAACTACTCATGTACCAACTCTTTTGCTCAATGTTTTCTGGAATTCATAAATTCCAACGCCTTTGGTTAACTTATCCACACCTCCACCAGGCGCAGCAATATCCTAGACCTGGTCATTGCTAACATGGGCAACTGGTGGTCCACAGCAGAGGTCAATTCCTCATTGGACAGATCCGACCACAAGCTAATCACCCTAGACATCCACATCCCACCCTCACCCACCATTAGGGAAACCACCGTAAAACATTTCTCCAAAGCCAACTTCACGTTTCTTAAGACAGAAGTGGCAAACTTCACGACACCCATGCCGATGGACAATAGATGTCAGACTGTTGAATTCTACACAAATGCACTTTATAAACAGTTGCATGAGTGCATGGATCATGCAATCCCTAACAAAACCAAGATGCTATCCTCCAAAAAAAGGAAGCCAGTCTAGTGGTCCCCTGCCATAAACAAACTATAGAACAGAAGAAAGAAACTGTTGCAAAAAGAGTAAAATCCAATAATTGGAGGAACTCCCTGGTCAGCCTCAGTAAGAAGCTGAGATTCCTCATAAAATCGTCCAAAGCTAGTTCTGAAAACAAAATCAGTACTGATTCTAAAGACAACCACAAAGCATTCTATAGCTATGTCAAAAATCTCAATGGCAACACTCAGATCTGCTCTGAGTTACAGCACAATGGCACTAAATATACAGAACCAACTAATATTGCCAACATCCTGGCAGATAAGGTTCAGTGCTAACTTTACCTCTCTCTCACCCTCTAAAGGGCCCATCTCTATACCAGAAGAATGCAAAGTTCCTGTAATCATGGCTGCACAGGTAAAAAACACATGCTCCAAAGCCAAGAACACAGTATCCATGGGAACTGACAACATCCCAGGCTGCATTCTACATGAATTACAGAACAAAACTGGCACACCACCTATGTACCATGTTCAATCATAGCCTCACCTCAGGCTTTTTGCCCACTGAATGGCACACAGCAATGGTTATTTCACTCCACAAAGGGGGAGCCACCATGGATCCTGGGAACTACCACCCCATTAGCTTGACGAGCCTGGTCTGCAAGGCTATGGAACGTATAGGTTTATAGGTTGGTACTGGGCTATCTGCCCAAAGGCATATATTAGCCCAGCCTTGTTGTGTGGTATTCTCCGCCCCTTTAGTAGTTCCCTAGACCCTTGTAGTAGCAGCTAGTATCCTTGGCCCCTCTCTAGTAGTGTTGTGGTGTGATCCCCGGTGTGAACTTTCTGTTACCCATCCACTCATCGAGGTTCCTCTTGAAGAGTGATAGTGAGGGGCTCTGTCTTATGCAGATCGGGACCCTGTTCCATAGTTAGGAAAGTCTCTGCAAAGGGAATCTATCCTTCCAGCATGTTCTATTCACTGTTGTGTTGAGGTTTATATCATCATGGAACTTATAAACAATGACATTGGTAATCTCCAAACTCTGGATCCCACCCAGTTCGGGTTTGTAAAAGGCAGATCATGTCTCTTAAACCTGATAGACTTCTTTGAAGCTGTCAGCAAAGCTGTAGATGAAGGTAAGGTGGTTCGCACAGCCTATCTAGATCTTGCCAAGGCTTTCAACACTATCTCCCACTCTGGAATTATAGATACACTCACTAAACTAGGTATAAATCCCTATGTCACAAGATGGGTTGCTAACTGGCTCACTGACAGAACCCACATTGTGAAAGTAGCAGACTCCAAATCTGACTTCAGACCAGTGACAAGTGGAGTACCACAAGGTTCAGTCCTGGGTCCTCTCCTGCTTGGTATCTACTTCTCTGACATACAGGCTAACACAGATGTTCTTTGGCTAGTGAAGTTCACAGATGACTGCAAACTAGGACCGCTAATCGAAACTCCTAACGATGTGGACATCCTACAAAAGAGCCTCAATGAGAAAGATGCCTGGTGTCAAAGCCATGGCCTCAAGCTCAATGCCAAAATACATTGTCATCCCTTTGCGTAAAAACTCTGTACCCATGAACTACCACATAGGTGGTAGTCTACTAACACCGAAAGTGTGATAAGAGACCTTGGGACACAGGTGGACAGTAGTCTCTCCTTTGATAATCACATCACCACAGTAGTCAGGAAATCCTTCTACATGGCACACCTCATCACAAAAGGTTTCTCATCCAGGAAAAATGAGGTCATTGTTCCCCTCTACTCGTCACTCATTAGACCCATTACAGAATACAGTGCTCCTTTTGCAATGTACCTCACAAGACATCTACAATAACTGGAAAGGCAGCAGAAATACCTCACAAAGAGGATTACTGGCCTCAAACAGATGCCCTATGCAGACTGTCTCAAAAAACTCCAGCTTTACTCCGTCGCATATCGACTACTCAGAGGTGATCTCTGCCTAACATACAAAGCTATGTCAAACCCAGAGCTGTTGGACATGCTCCACTTAAAGAAATCCCAATCGCTCTGAGCTACACACTCTAGGGACCTAAACCTTGCCACCACAGTAAACAGAATATGCTGGTGGGATAGATTCCTGTCCCAGAGACTTCCCATACTCTGGAACAAACTACCTATCTATATCAAACAAAGCTCCTCATTAGCACTCTTTAAGAAAAATCTTGATGATTGGATGGGAGATAGGAAATTCACCCCGGGGATCACTTCTGTGGCTCTGCTCAACAGGGGCACAGGAAAATAATTTTCTTGGGTGGTGAACACCAGGGTGCCTTTTTGGCTAGGCTTATACAGGCCCTAAGGCCAATAGCCTAGTACCTACCTATGAACCTATGAACCTATTAATAATAAAAAGATGGTTGCTTAGTCACAATAATCAATACATTCTCAAAGATAATGGCTGTGTAAATGTTCTTAGATTCCAGCCTTCTTACATTGTTAGCAGATTTATTGTACTTGTAAGACTTTCAGAATGAATTTAAGTGAACAGTAATTGGAGGGCCTCAAAGATAGATGTTCTAGTGAGATGTTTGCATAGTTATCCAAAAACAGTGCCATTTATTAATAATCTTTGACAATATAATACACACACAGCCTACAATTAGTTTAACAGAAACCTATGTTGAGTCAACATGTGCTCCCTTTTTTCTGTGTTATTTTCCACCATATCTGTCAACCTTTAACATCTCCTGAACAGTTAGCACTGATTCATTCCTCAGCTATGAGGATTACAGCTGTTAGCTTAGCTTATAGAAGTCCAAGGGGACCATCGTTCTGACACAGAGAGAAGTTAAGCACTTAATCTCCACTCTTTGTGCATAGGTACAAGTGAATTGCATTACCACAGTGGACCCAATACCATCACCCAATCAAATTCTGCTTCTGCACATGTAATATAAAGGTTACCACTAGTCAGTGGCTTGGTGATACTATTGCCTAGCCAGAGGACATCCCTTTGAGTTTCATCCCCTCCACTGAGGGATAATGGAAGTGCATGTGCAGCTTGCATAGCCCCTCCACCCCCCAGGATCGACCACCCACCCTTCTTTTCAATGCTGTCAAACACCTAAGCCACTATTCAGACTTGAGTTTCCTGGACTGTTGTTAGAATTTTTCACAGTACACCATCAGAACATTCTAAATGTATCTGCACTTGTTTTGGGGGAGATCCTCTTTTGTTATTCAATTGTAAATAATTTCAATTTAACTTTGAAAAATGTGAAATGTTCTCCACAAAAGGTTTAAAACCTCAGAGGCAAGACAATATTTGTCTTAACAGAAGTAATTTAATAACTTCTGAGGCCTTTAATTATCGCTGGTGCTTCAACTCAAATAATATGTTACTACTGAACTTATGTAGATCAGTTATTTGCAACTTTGTATTGGTTTCACTTTCATGACCTAAGCACTACTGCCTATGAAATAATTGTTCTACTCCACGGTTAAATGAACTTTAGAAAATGGCCTTGGAGATTCAACAAATCCAGTGGATAATGAATATCCCAAAGGGGTGGACAGTAAAAGAACATGTGTGCCTTTTCCAGAAAGGAAATCATTTTGACTTACTAACTGTGGTGGTGGTGGGGTACAGAACTGAAGAAGATGCAATTACAAGGATGTGTGTGTGTGTGTGTGTGTGTGTGTGTGTGTGTGTGTGTGTGTGTGTGTGTGTGTGTGTGTGTGTGTGTGTGTGTGTGTGTGTGTGTGTGTGTGTGTGTGTGTGTGTGTGTGTGTGTGTGTGTGTGTGTGTATGTGGGTAAAGTAAGTATACAACCGAAAGCAACAAGCTGAAATACATTACAAGGTACTGATTTATATATATTCCTGTTTTCATTTGATCACAGTCAGACATCCAAGTTATATGTACTACAGATTGAGATTATATCTATATGTGTGTGCGCTCGCGCATGCGTGCATGTGTGCACCTGTGTGTGTGAGTCATTGTGTGTATGTCTGTAAATTTGCCTTCTTCATTGCAAATACACAAATCTCCAAAGGCTAGAACAGCCTCCACACATAGAACCACTGTTATCTAACCAAAGGCTAGAACAGCCTGCATACATAGAACTACTGTTCTCTAACCAAAGGTTAGAACAACCTGAGCACATAAAGCCACTGTTATCTAATCATTCACCCCCTTCATGTCATGATTTAGTCTGATTTTGCATTGCCTAGTAACAGAGCTTTACATCTAGGTTGTCATTTTCTCTCTGAGTTCAAAACTCTCCCCGTTAGAGGAAAATTGCAATAAATGACATATGTTCAAAATGTCTGTATTTGAGATGTAGAAGAAAACATCTAGAAAAATCTGATGTGGAAATGACAAGAAAATGAGCACTGTCCAATGAAGAGTCAGTGTTAAGGACTGCAGGGTCACCCTGATGTTGAAACCACTATGTTGAAGTGCTTATATGATGACTCGGTTTAATGAAAAAAGATTTAGCATGTGTGCTGTTGTGTGTATTGGTTGTGGTTTCAAGAATATTCTTACATGTGTTTGTGTGTATAAATATTCATATTTGTCTGTTTATATATTGCAAACACATGGAATGTAAAATTATCAAGCTCCAGAAGATTGTAGGTTATCTTCATCATAAGTTTTCAACAGTTTTCTCAATGGATGACAACAGTAAACAGAGTACCTTTCCTAATGAAAATCTAATGACACTCATAAAAGCAGGACATTCACTCTTCAATAACAGACCAATTGCTCTCCTCGGTAAGTTCGCTGATTTTCATTGCTGTAAGAAAATCCCAGGTCTGCTCAGCAGAAATCCATAGCAGCTCTTCATTTACTACAGTATACAACCAATAACTGATGCTCCAAGCAAGCAATATCCTTATACAATAAGTCACCTTCTCATAACTCATAGGGCTACATCATGTGCCCTTAACCAAATAACTCACTATATCCAGCTATGTCGACTTCCACAAATACTTAAAGCAAATTTATTTTTGCACAAGACAATTACGTAGTGCAGTTGCACAACACTTAGAACCAAAATCGATTAAACATTTGAAACCTTTTATTATTTACAGTATTTACATCATTTGCACATAATTCATTTTAGTTAGCACTAATGTACAATGCCCCGTCCTCATTTTATAAGCAGTAGAAAGAAATGATGTACTTAACTTTCTATGTGCAAGTGAATAAATAAAATCTGTATCTAACATCAGTAACTTAATATCTCCCTATAAAGGCCTCCTGCTGGTCTGAAAGTACAGGTAATTGCAAAGTCTTGGTGCAAAAAATAGTTATTACATCAAATCTGTGTTCCAGTATCCTATATCATTGAGATTCCTCAGTGGTGATTTATATGAAAACTCCTGGATTTCTTAGAACCCAGCAAAACAAATGGCTTTACAATCACAATATCTAAAGATGTGAATCACCACTGACAAATAAAGAGAACATGCTTTAAGTATAGATTTAATACTCAATGCCCCTGCCATCTCTAAAATAACATTTTGTTATATTTCAGAAAGAGTGATACCCTTGTTTATATGGCAGTTCTTAAAACTGCACAGGTGCGCACAAATTCCTCCTGAGACTGATTAGGTTTTGCACTCATGGAGGTAGAACCTTCCTTATGAAGATGTGTATTGGGAAGGTGGCACTATGACTATGAAATAGTCCTACTTTGAAATTCATTATCAGTCATTTAAGATTGTAAGCGTAGCAATAATTTATGTCATTAAAATATATACATGTACACATATATATATATATATATATATATATTTATATATATATATATATATATTTATATATATATATATATATATATATATATATATATATATATATATATATATATATATATATATATATATATATATATATATATTCATATATATATATAGAGAGAGAGCAGGATCTAGGACGTTTGATCGAAAGTTCAAATGTCCGAATCCATTAAGGGTGAGCACACTTACGCGAAAGTGCTTTTCACCGAAAAAGCACTTTTGTGTAAGTATGCCTGTTGCCGAGGCCATACTATGGTGCCGATAAGGGAAAATTCCCTTTTCCCCACTGTAGTGTGATCTCGAAGGGAGAATATTAAATTAGGGGGCTGTGGGGGGCACAGCCCTCCACATGGGGGATGCAGGGCCCTGCATAAACGTTAATGTCATTTTTTTTTTTTTTATTAGCACACTTTAACGAAAGCGCTTTTTCATTGAAAGTGCTTTTGTTAAAGTGTGTTCGGTGGTTATGGATTCGGATGTTTGATCTTTCGATCAAACGCCCTAGATCCATATAGCTAAATCTGTCTTGCTTACCAAGGGATATTTCTAAAGTGATGATGGCCAGTGATTTCATATTATGATATTAGTGTATAATTCACATGTATTTTAGTTTAATTTCATTTAGAGACCAGCAAGCTTAAAATAATTAATAAGAGATGAAAGTGAGATCACAGACTTAATGCACAGCAGGGATATTGTATATTTTATGGGAGCCGAAACCACGGTGTTACAAATAATAAGAAAGAGGTAATGGAGTACATGAAAAGGTGCTGTGCCTTGTTGCCAAAGGTTAACAAAACAAGCATAGTGGTGTCATGCGCTCAGCAGAAGGAGAGTGTGCAGAGTGAAATGTAACTCATGTACAAATTCAACTGATTTTTATTAGACATGTCTAATGAGTGGAATGATTTACATGGAGTTGGCTTCTTGAAGCAGAACTGGCATATTCATGCATTGATTTGACCTTAATTGACTTCTATTGACTTGTTTCTTTGAGTTTGAATCACTTTGAAACAAGGAGATATTTAGATAAGTAGGCTTTGCCATTAACATTTGTAAATGTTACAGGGATAACAAAGGCATCACTGTAAAGAAGATGGAAAATTAATCTCACATTGATTACTCAAATGTTTTATTATCTGAGTACTGACAGCATAACAAATTAAATTGACTGAATGGCTATAGGACTGTCTTGAAATCAGCAGGGTGAAAGTAATGAAAATAATTCTATTCCTACTGCTCTATAGTGAAGTTTCTGAGGTGTTTAAGAGGACTCTGTTTGGAGTAAACAAATGAGAATCCAAACGTCATAACATTACAGAGTGAATGCAATGATTTAGTTAATAATGATTTGTTTACTTTGGAGAGCACAGCTTGCAAACATACATTTTTAGTTGTATTTCACTATATGTACTATTAGTGCTTGAGATGCTGAGATTGGGAAAGGCATTGCTGATTAAAGATGCATTTTGATAAAGATTAAAAGCATTTTAATAAAAATGTTGTCTATAAACTAAGACAGTGATAGAGCACTGATTCTTACATTCTTCTGACCTATGAGGTAAATTAACTTCAAAACTCATAGCTTTATTATAGTATTGCTCTAACTCACCTTAGATTGTATGTTTGTGAAAATGGGTATATCACAGGGGTCTAGGACTCTTGCACGAATGCACTTTTTACCAAATCGTGAATGGGCGGGCATACTTCAAAAATGCTTTTCACCGAAGCAGCATTTTTGCATAAGTATGCCTGTTGTGCCTGTTGTACTACGGTGCGGATAAGGGAAAATTCCCTTTACCCCACTGTACTGCGATCTTGGAGTGAGAATATTAAAGTAGGGGAAGGGTGGGGGGGGTGCATAAAAGTAGATTTAATGCTTTTTTTTTTTAACACGCTTTATCAAAAGTGCTTTTTCAGTGAAAGTGCTTTTGTTAAAGTGTGTTCGGTGATAGCGGATTCGGACTGTTGAACTTTCATTCAACAGTTCTAGATCCATATTACAGAGAGCTGAAAGAAGGTGGATTGAGGCAATGTGCTTTCTAGCATTATCAGTTAGATAATGTTTGATTTTAAAGAGGGAGCTTATTTTTTTCTTTTCTTTTTTGTTTGTTTCTGCCTGTTTTATGTGAGGGTCAGAGTACATGTTTTCATCTTTGATTATGCCTACAAGTTTGATGTGAGTAACAGGTTTATACTGCTTGATGAGGTTATGTTGAAAAGTACTTTTTGTGCTGCCAATTGTTTTTGGAGTAAATACAATTAATGTAGCATTTTTAGGGTTTAGAATTAACTGAGAGACTGTTAGCTATATGTCTATGGAGGTAAAAATATGTGGGGTAATTTCTTGTAATTTTTCCAGGTTTTGGGCTAATAGATCAAGGGGGGGTTCATCAACATACTGAACTTTGGAAGCATACTTATTTGCTGTGCAGGTCTTTTATGAATATATTAAAAAGTAGAGGGACAAGAATGACATTTTGGGAATTCAAAAAGATAAAGGGAGGAAGGATGAGAGTCCATTTTGCCATTTAATTGACTGACATCTGATGCACATGTACATTTGGAACCAGCTGAGTGATGGGCTAGAGAATGCTAAGGTATACAGTTTGTGTAGTAACTTTCGATGGGATAGTAGTAACATGCTTTTTGATTGGTCTGAAAGAGTGAGGATACCAGATCACCTGCATTTATATGTAGGTTTACAATGTGATTAAAATTGAAGGGGGCAATAATGGTAGTGTGGTGGGACGAAAGCTCATGTTGTAATTGTCAATGGAAGTTATTTTTAGTGATGAAATTAAATTGCTGGGATTGGATACATTTCTTCAGGATTTTGGACAGAGGGGAAAGAGGGAATAGAATAGCTATTATGCAAAGAAAATTCTTTGTTATACAAAAATGAGCACTTATTGGACAGGCCAACCAGTGTACCTACTGTAAATAGAGCATATACCAATAGAAAAAGATCTGGCTACTAAAGTACCATTGAGTGGGTGGCAGTTTTTCAGTTCATATATGTTATGGAGGCATACTTCTCAAGTGTCCAGATTTTCACAGAATATCCAGATTTTTGCCTTATATTGTTTGGTATGGTCCTCATAAAATTTGTGATTTTCTGACAAATCACTGAAGAGTGGAGTCACTAAATAATGACATTCATTTGAGTTTCACTCTTCACGTCTTTCAAAGAATGCATGCTAATGCAAATACTGTTATTCCAGCAGCTTTCTAAGTTTATAAGAGCAACATTTACAATCTGTCCCTATTTGGGGCAAAAGTCTCCTGTTATTTAAGACTTTGTACATATTTCTTGAGCTAAGAAGTTGATAGGTATGTATGCAGCTGAATGAAGCAAGCACAAACTAGGAAACTGAAAAACAGATCCGATGCAGTAGAAGGTGTAAAATGATGATAAAACAGCAGCCACAGGACAAGAAGAATTTATTAGTTAAGCGCTTTTCGTCTGCAGTAATATGCAGACTTCCTCAGACAAAACACATTCATAACATGGTAGCTTAAATAGTACAGAATTGCTGATTGGTAAAAATGTAGACCAATCACACAGAAATTAACCTGTGTTTAAAATTTAAAAACATACACTCAATAGTCAAATAAAATCACATTGACCACAAATAAAAACAACCAAAATGGAAAGATATACCCTAAACTGTTTACCACTCAAGCTGAGAAAAGGTTACTGCTCTTAAATGATTAAACATTAATAAAAAAATAGTTAATAATATAGATGAAAATAAAAAAATATAAATAAATATATATAAATATTGGTAATCTAGACAAGTTTTTTAACTTTAGTAGGCTGCTAATAGAGCATCAGAACTACGTTGGCAGATTAGATTAAATGCCTATGTATTACCAGGTCTGAATGAAGGCTGCTCTATTAGCAGCCTACTAAAGTTAAAAAACTTGTCTAGATAACCAATATTTATATATATTTATTTATATTTTTTTATTTTCATCTATATTATTAACTATTTTTTATTAATGTTTAATCATTTAAGAGCAGTAACCTTTTCTCAGCTTGAGTGGTAAACAGTTTAGGGTGTATCTTTCCATTTTGGTTGTTTTTATTTGTGGTCAATGTGATTTTATTTGACTATTGAGTGTATGTTTTTAAATTTTAAACACAGGTTAATTTCTGTGTGATTGGTCTACATTTTTACCAATCAGCAATTCTGTACTATTTAAGCTACCATGTTATGAATGTGTTTTGTCTGAGGAAGTCTGCATATTACTGCAGACGAAAAGCGCTTAACTAATAAATTCTTCTTGTCCAGTGGCTGCTGTTTTATCATCATTTTACACCTTCTACTGCATCGGATCTGTTTTTCAGTTTCCTAGGTATGTATGCAGGGCAGACAAAATACAAGAAAATCAGGTATATTCTGCAAAAATAAAGAAACATATCTGATTTTCCTTGTGTTTCTGCCCTGTCTCAGCAGACACTCATACCTATGAACTCTCTGGATTTAATACTAAATAAATAAATAAATAAAAAACAATGGAGATTCTTATTCCTCCATTACATCTATTGAACAGTCTTGATGTACTGTGCAAAAAATGGGAACATGAGTCCTATACACATGCGTGGTACATCTTCAAATGTTGAAGAACAGGAAGCAGTGTGGAAAAACACTATGGTGCCATTATACAAAGCCATTATTTTAAAAAGGTAAACAATATCTTTTTTAAATAATGTCATTGTATAATACCAATTACCAAGTCATGGGTATGAGCATATGAGGATTTACTCAACATGCCAACCATGGGTAAATCCCCATATGCCCACACCCATGAGTCAGTTATTGCTTAATTTGTCTGTAGTTTTGAGATGTCTGTGAAGATATCTCCTTTATGTTGATGTATAATTTTTTTGTTTGTTGTGGTTCACCCAATGCAGGGACATAGTATCCAATCATGGATATATTTATTAAGATGGAAACTATATATACATATATACTAGGATGTCAGCTGCAGTTGTAATATATTCAGGTGGCATACTGTCTAGGGCAACAGTAGTTAGCTTTAGCTAGAATATGTCTCTTAAAGTAGGATGCAGGCACATGTTTGAAGGTCAGTTTGTTATTGTCATTGTGCATTAGTAGAGTGCTGGGCTTGGAGTCTTGTATTTCATCAGAGATGCTACTGTTTGTATGAAATGAGTGTTAATTTGATTTTCTACCAATTTATTTACTATTTGGTAACCAGGTAGATGGGCTGTTCTGAAGACCCTTTCCCACCACGAAGCAAAAGTACAGAAACAAAAGTAAACAACATTAATATTAAAGAGTCATACAAAACAATAAGACCAAGTGCAAAACATTTTTTTTTAAAGTGCCTTGGAACAAACAGATGCTTACTTCAGATCCTTATGCTTATTACAGAGAAACATTGCAGACCGACAGGGTTAAACCAAAATTTATTTACAAAATTTATATTATAAACATAAAATCAGTTTTGAATTTCAACATTTCAGGAAACAAGAAGGACAACATTTATGATAACAAAGAGGGAAAGGCTGTCATGCTGGAGTTCATGTCCTGTTAGAATTAGGAAGGCATTGGTTAATTTAAAGTCACTTTCAGGCAAACTAAGATTCATGAAGAGTGATAAGGGGTCCAATATAGTTATTATGAGAAAGGACCAGTATGGTTCGGCTATGTTAAAACTATTAAACAACACTGAAGAGTATGAATTGGTCCCCTATTATACTATATTGAATAATTTCAAAGTGGTACATGCACATTTATATGATGCATTAATGTCCAGCGAAATTAGTTTCAAATTATACAATTTTTGCCTTATTGAGAAACCAAAAATAGGAGTTATTTTTGGTGTGCCTAAGACGCACAAAAACATCCTTGATCCACCGCTTCGTTTGATTGTGTCATCTCCACATTCAATAACGGAGGGTATTTCCCTTGTTATTGATGCATTATTGGGACCGGTGATTTATGAAAATACATCTTATATAAAGGATTCCTGGCATTTTTTGGAAAAATTAAAAATTTTCACTAAAAGAAAAAGTGATAGTATTTTTGATCCATCCAAACACATTATATTTACCATGGATGTAGTGAGCTTATATTCCTGTATTCCTCATGCTGAAGGGGTTGAGGCATTGCGTAATTATCTTACCAACAAAAAGTTATTTACTAACTCCATTATTATAGTTTTGTGCAGACTAATGGAGATTATTTTAGAAAATAATTTTTTTATGTTTGAACAAAATTATTATAGACAGAAACGTGGTGTAGCTATGGGGTCTTCTGCAGCCCCAGCTTTTGCTAACATAGTCATGGCATGGTGGGAATTGGATTGTTTTAAAATCTTGAAAGAGAAATTTAATGTTCTTTTCTATTGTAGATTTATTGATGATTTATTGTTTATAATAGATGGTAACACTGATACTGTACGTTCATTTATCAATCTAGCTAATTCTCTTTCTAGCTATATCAAATTCACGTTAGGTGATGTTGGCATAGCAGCAAACTTTTTGGATGTACATGTTTGGTGGGACAACGATGAGTAGGCATTTCATAGTAAAATTCATAGAAAAGCAACTTTTACGAATGGATATTTACATAACAATAGTGGGCACCCTGGATATATTAAGAAAAATATTCCAAGAGGGCAATTTATCCGTGCCTGTCGTATGACCACAAAGGAAGATGTATTAATTTCTGAGTTAAAATTTATTATTGATTTATTTATTCAACGTGGATATAAAAGACAAATTTTAATTGACACAGCTTTTGAAGTGTTTAATAAACGATGTAACCAATTTATTGCCATCTTACATGATGAGAAAACTGTTTTTAATG
This sequence comes from Protopterus annectens, assembly GCF_019279795.1. Lineage (NCBI taxonomy): Eukaryota > Metazoa > Chordata > Ceratodontiformes > Protopteridae > Protopterus > Protopterus annectens. The sequence continues at coordinate 1,596,912,110 of NC_056735.1, read as the reverse complement.
AAATCAATAGATTAGAAGATAATAACAAAAACATTATTTGTTCTCTGGATATGAGTTTAGACAGTAATAAAATTAAGAAAGTTATACAAACCAACTGGAAAGTGTTACAAGGTAATAGAGAGATTTTTGGTGTTGTAGGTAACCAGCCATATTTTACATTACGTAAAACAAATACCTTAAAAAACATTTTTGAACAGCACCAAAACAAAGAACTTGTTTCTGTAGGTAGAAAAAATGGAATGTTTCGGTGTTTCAATTGTAAAATTTGCAGGTACATTTCAGAAGGACCTTTTATTGATATTGCTAGTTCTGACAAAATTATAGAAGTCTCAGACTTCATGGATTGTAATACCACAGGTGTAGTTTATGTTAGTATTTGTTCGTCTTGTCCAGCATTTTATGTAGGCATGACGACTAGGTCTCTAGCCACTAGGATCAAGGAACATCTATATGCCATTAAGGCTAAAGATAGTAATAATGCTTTATATAAGCATTCCATAATATGTCCTAATTTCAATAAGTTTTTATTTTCTATTTTAGAAAAATGTACTTCAGACAAAAGGGCAGGAGACTTTAAAAATCACATTGAGCAAAGAGAATGTCTGTGGCAAATTAGATTAAAGTCTGATATTCATCCAGGCTTAAATGAAAGCATCAACGTGAAATGTTTCTTAAAAGATCGTAAATTAAATATTAACAAAGGTTTAGGCATTGATTTTAAGACTTACTTTTTATAAATGTTGTTTCAGTGACTTGTATTTTATGTTTTATTTGAAGTTAATTGATTGATTGGAATGGCTATTTAAAGTGTTGTAGTAGTAGTATTTTTGTATTCTGATGAAGGCGTGACGAAAGCGGAAATTAAAAATTTTTTTACGCTATTACCGGCTTCTTGGAGTTTATGCTGTTCAAACTGTTGCCTTTACAGGCTGCTTTGAAGCTCACATCGTTTTAGAACTGTTGTTTTAGCTTTTCAGCTCACACATTACATCATATTTTATCACCGCAGGCTTTTATCTGCCTTTCAGCATTTTCCTTGTGTTTTTGGGCGTTCTTTGTGCTTTATCCTGTTAGAATTTAGCAATTCATAACAAATGTCTTGTTGGAGGTAGTAAGGTATTGATAGCAAATGATAAGGTTAACCATTGTCCGTAAAGCAGTTACACTCAGTTTTCTTATACCATATGTTTGTAGAAGGCAATTTTTAATGCAGTGAGAGATTCTAGGCCTCTTAATTTAGGTGGGAGTCTCATCTATAATGCCATGCCTAGCTGGGAGAAGGCACATTCCCCATTAGATGTTTTAAACAGAGGTCTGCTTGATGTAATAGTTTTGTTTTGGTTACTTATTAAGGAGTAAATCTGCTCTTAGATAGGTAGTTAAAGTTTCAATGGACCAACAGCCACTGTTGAACATTTTGTGAAAAAACTTGACCTTTTAGTGACTGGAAGCTGTTTTACATACTGAAAGTGGTTATAATTGTGAGAATTACTAGAGGAAGGAGGGGAAATCTACAAAATTTATTTTTGTGTGATTTCAAGTCTTTGGAAATTATGTGCTTAGTAAAAAAGTAATCATAGTAAGGCTGCCTTCTAAATTATGGAAAAGACAATTTATGACTAAGAAAAAAAACATGGTGAGAGATCCTATAGCATATTTTAAGATGAGATTGCCTGTGTCATTTACTTTGTCTACGTGATTTGAAAAAAGATAATGGTTACGTCCTAGGTATTTGTATTCACAAATGAGGGGAATTCTATTGTAGTTTTCAATGATGTTAATAAAAGGTAGATGAAGGAGTTTTTGACTGCATGTAAATGACATAAGGTTAGGTTTATTGTGATTAATTAGAAGATGATTCTAATCAACAGCTTAAAGAAAGACTGTTGTAGATTAATCTGAAGATCAAAGAGCAATATATTTACTTGCAACTACAGGATGTCATCTGCATACAACAAGATATTAAGGAATCACAGGTCATCTGTAAGATCATTAATGAATAATGAAAACACAGTGGTATTGAGAAATGAATCTAGTAACACTTTGGTTTTTAGGGTGAATAGCAATTATGTGTGTGGACTTGAATCTTCTAATTTCCAGATGACGTTGGAAAAACTTGATAGTTTTGAGGACAAAATTAATTTTTTTAAGTTTAATAGGAAAAGTATTGTGGTTACTGATTTTTTAGTGGTCTCATCATATATGTAAATAGCCTAGACTGACTACACCATAATTAATGTTCCAAAAATGGAAGCAGTTGGAGTTAATAAGGTAGTGTTGGTATGCAAGCCATTTTGTAAAACATGTTGCTTGTCTGCTAGCCAGCCTAAGTTCTAGCCTAGTGCATCAATGCTAAATTCATCCAGCTTGTCCTTCCTCTGTTCCCTTCCTACATTACTTTCCTATAAAAACTGGAGGACACCTGTCTAGTCTATTTTTTCTCAACAATATTGACCATTTTTCTAGCTTCTTTTAATGGAAATCTCATGTTTGATGTCATGTTAATGAAAATTTCCATCTCTTGCTCAAACCCAGTCTCTCTTCTATCAGTCTACTGATCAATATAGCCTTATTATTAATAATGTTAAGCTTCATTTGCCTACAGTGCCCTTTTTCAAAATTTATAAAATTATTACTATAACAAGGCTTCCTAAAGAACCTTATTCCAAATCTTCCTGCTATTGGATCTTTAAAAAAACTTCCATATCTAAAAAATAAATACACTAATCAAATGTATTACAGTTAAAAGGCAGAAATTATGTACTGTCATTAAGTTGTTCTGCATGTATATCAATGTTCTCTTCTGTCCCTCTCCACAAACAAAAAATGTCATCAATAAAGTAAACATGCATTATAATTTCATCTGTGTCTTTAGTCTGTACAACAGCAGCAAAAAACTTCAGAATTTGTTATAAAGCCATTGGTAAAGGTTGTGGCCATCATAGCTTTTCTATAGCTACTCCTGCTGCCTGCTGATAAAAAATAATCATTAAATAAAAAAAGTTAATTTTATCTGATACCACAGTTAAAAAGTAAAACACAGAGTCAAGTGTTTTTTTTTTTTATCCTCTAGCTTTCTTCTTTCAGTATCGATAATTATTGTTTCTTGAGGTACCACTATGTATAACAACCTAACTTCAGAATAGACATTAAAATTGGTCTTGAACTTCACTTTCATTAATTTAATTATAAAGTGAAATAAATCATTGATATGGTATGATATTAAAAGGAGACAAGATTTCATTAAATATTTAACAACTAAAGTGATATAGTCTTTGTCTAATACCCTTTTGTACTAATTATGTATCTAATATGAGAATTTCTTAGTTCTCCATAACTGTTCGGTATCTTAAAAATAATAGGAAAAATAAGATTGTCAATACTGCAAAAGTAATAAATATAGTCAGTTATAATACCACTCTGAAATAGTTCCAACAAACTCCCACCTATATGTTTATATGATTTAACAACATCTACTCTGTACATTCAGAATGAAAAACTGTAACATGATTTCCACCTAATGGTCAGTATTCATAATTAAAATAACACTCCCTTTATCACATTTCATAAGCCTTCTAGTTTTATCTAAAGTTAAACTATCTGATGTCTTTCTTTCATCAGTATCTATATAAATATCTCAAACTTTTATGAAGTAGCATTCAGTAACTAACTATACATATATAGTTTCCTTAAAACTGGATTTATGCAAGAGCTGTTTCACTCAAACATAATAAAAAAATTAAATTAATGCATTTAGGACATAATCTTAAATATTTAAGTGTTATCACATTAGCCCTTTTACTGTGTATTAAGAAAAAAAAATGTTTTCTAAAATGTCTCAGTCTCATTCTGTTAAAAATCTATTAGAAATATTGGACGCTTTAAATACCTCAGTGCCTCCTAAATCATGCCCATTCATCTTTCTGTCTTTCTCCTCCTAATCTGGAATAATTCCTCCTGTACATTCTGTTTTTTTTTTAATAATTAATTTTGCAGACTTGTTTGTACCATGTCTATCTCTATAGATGACACTTCAGGTTGCATAGCTACTTTCAATAGGCATCTTGACAAATACATTGTATTATCTGTTCTCTGCCCTGCCAATAATTTTATTTTAGAATGTATAACCCACAGTGGAGATAATAATCATTATCTTAGTGCACTTATACATTTATTTTTTCAATATTTTTTATTTTATTTTTACTGGATATGAAAATAATTTGAAAACAAGCTTCAATTTACAATAGGAAAAGTTGCCCAAACAAAACAAAGTCTCATCCACCAAGTACTCTAAAAACAGTCTCTGACACTGTACAAGTAAAGCTTTACTTAGATCATCAGGAATTATCTTGCTATACAGTCCCTTCCAGGATACTTGTTATTCTTTTAGAATCCCCCCCTACCCTTTGTCAAATACTTTTTTCTCCAGAGAGAGGCCAAGCATCTTTTTCTATAAAATTTCTAACTGTCAACAGCCGAGTACTCACTCTAGATGGAAATCTTCCTGTACACTACCTCCTGCCAGTAACACTCTCTCTCCACAGCAATGGGCTGAAGTGCTATCTGTTAATGCTCCATTTTGCAGGTGTTCCAAATCAGGGTTTCTTCCTGCTGTATACTTTCTTCTGCTTTTTTGACTGTAGTATATGGTATATACATGGCAGCTTAAACAATATGTTCACAGCAATACAGTACTTTCACAATAAAAATGTATTTTACAAGATATTATAGTATTTTCACAGCAATTCAGCAATATCATATACATATATCTATATCTATCCCTTATCTATAATTATAGCATACATTTATATTT